>NC_056734.1:320830943-321105943 GCF_019279795.1 Protopterus annectens
GTATAAACAACATAAAAAATAAATGGGAGGTGGAGGGAGGAAGTGGATACAACAGCTGTGATAATTCAGACATCTACTATTATGGTAAGTTTACTTAGATAGCTATAGTATGTTCTTCATAAGCATCACTGCTGCAGCAAACTATGCTATATGGCTAGACTACTATTGCATAACATGACTGGATAGAAGAAAGATGACGGTTCAAGAACCCCCTGCAAAATGATCCTAGCAAAGCCCATCCTAGACCTGGAGAAGGAATCTAGTTTATGGAATTTGGTAATAGTATACACAGAGGATTTAGTTGCTGCTTCTAGAATACTTCTAAATTCTAACCCTTTCCAAAAATCCACAAATGAAGCCATGGTCCTGATAGAATGAGCCTTGACCCTCCCTGGAATGCTTTTCTTGTTGTGAGTATAACAAAAGGTAATAGCTTAAGAAAATAATATGGAAATAGTTTGCTTTGACACAGGTTGTCCTTTTTTCATACTGTCAGAAGAAATGAACAGCTAATCAAAAATTATGAAAGATTTTGCTTTGTCAGAATAGTGTGTGAGTTGTCTGTAGATATCCAAGGTATGCAGTATCCTTTCTCCTTCATGTTTAGGTTCTGGAAAGGCAACCACTTTAGGTACAAATGAAGGAATTGTTCTTAGGAAACCTTAGCTTTGTGGAAAATGAGATAAGGCTCACCACCATGAGAACCTGCAGCTCAGGTAATCTTCCTGCAGAGGTGAAAACAATTAGTCAACTAAACATATTATCGTGACACTATGTGCACTTCTCAAAACTTACATTACTTTAAACTGGCTAGACAGATCCAAAGTGTCTTGGAATGACTTTCAGTCGAGGGCTGTTAAATATGTTTTGGCAAGTAAACTTAAGACAACAAGCAAAAAGAAAATAAGTTATTTTCAGAAATATTGGAATAACCTACTAGATGCTCTTATCAACATCATCCTTAGGTAGACCTCCATCCTCCCTTTTTTCCCTTCGGGCCTCATCTTATCCCCCTTATCTCTAATTCCTCTAGTTCTTTTGGACTGTTAATTTTGTGACAAATACTTTTCCTCTCTAATTTCTACCTCCAGCATAACTCTTGAATGATCACAAACAATACAACCCCCTACGATATCTTTTCCTACCCTTGCGCAAGCACTAACATCTAGCTTCCTTATACTAACACCCTTTCATTCAGTGACAGTCGTGTGTGTATATATTGTATATAGTTAAATCAAATAGGTTTTAGGCATACTGATACACTTCCATAATCCTGCAAAATAAATACTTGTCAAAAAATTTGCTACCTTTCTGTCTGTTAATCTCTTAATCACTTGTTTAATGAAGGTTAATATTTCATTTTGTTATATAGGACTGATTGTACTTGTGCCTAACCAGGTTGTATGAAATGTATTCACTTATTTGTTTTAAACCTATTTGCATTGTGTGACTTTTAATTGATTCTGTATTTGTGTCTTTAACAATGCTAATAAAAATCAGATTGCAAAAAAAAAAAAGAGGTGAAAACAATTAGTAATACTGTTTCCTATGTCAATAGCCTCAAGTCAGACTGATGAGATGGTTCAGGTGCAGCAAGTGTTGTTTTTTCTTACACAAAATTAAAATTCCAAGGAGGAGCCACCTGTTTTCTTGGAGGCTTCCTGTGTTGCAACCCTTTCAAAAACATGTTCACATGAGGTAGCATTGAAAGAGGGTGACCCAGGGGCAGGCATGCTGAAATGGCCAACAATGTACCTTGACTGAATACACTCCAGAATAGGACTGTAACTCATACAAACAGAACCAGAGAAACACTATCTCTGAATGGGTCCTTTTTTCTTGGCACTCACTAGAAAACAATTTCTGCTTGCTTGTATATGATTTTCTAGTAGCAGGCTTTCTTACTTCCATTATTACCTGCTGCACAGCCTCAGAAAAAAATGGTGCCTAAAGGTGTACAAATTATATCATTCGGGCAGTTAGTTGTAGTTGTTTGGGGTTGGGATATAGCAAACACCCTTGGTCTTGTGTAAGTGAGTCTAGTTTGTAAAGAAGCATGTGGTAATTGTCCCTGACAATTTCTAATAGAAGAAAGAACCACAGTTGCCAAGCTAGAAGGGAGTTATCAGAATGGTCTTTGGGAAGTCCTTCAGAATCTTCAGAATGACCATCGATATTAGTAAAACAGGTAAAAACACATACTGGAGTATTCCTATGCATCTGTCTTTTAGGCCTTCTTGCATGCAGTGCTGGAGCAGAATTTTTGCTAATTGATTGTGACAAATACATCTGTTTGAGGTGTTCCTCACTGCTGGATCAAATCTTGGAAGATCATTGTCTTCAGTTTCCATTTTTAAGGATTTATCCTGTTCCTGCACCTGGTCAGATTGCTTGCCACACAATTTTACTCTGACAGTATATAAGATCCCTGCAAAGTAAGATTGTGCTGAAAAGCTATATCCTAGGCTACCATTCCTACTTGGTACAGATCTGGTTCCCCTTGTTTGTTTATGCACACATCACTGTGGTGTTAACTGCAAACACTTGTACAGGTCCCAGGGTCAAAGATGCTTGAGATAGTTGAGATCACGTATTAGAGCTAACATCTTTTTCATGTTTATGTCTTTTGGTCTGTCTTTTTTTTTCCAAAGGCCCAGCACTTTTATTTTCTTTGATATGTCTCCCTAAGCAATGTCTGAGATATCAAATTATGATGGAGAAGGATGGGAGAATGGGGAATTTGAATTCTGAGAAATTTGGTCTCTCCACCACAAAATCTCCCTTTTCACAAGACTAGGATCTTAGATGTTAGTGAATATTGATACTGGGACCATAAAAATGTCAGATACCATTGGATTTTTCTCATGCAGAGTCTTCAAGCGGTATCATGAGTATCACAGATTCCATGAGACTCATAATCCTGAGGAAGTCCCTTGCTGAGACAGCAATATGAGTGGGAAAAACTCAAGAACAGATCTAAAAACAGATTTAATTTACCTGTAGAAGCAAAGCTCTTTGAATTGAAGTGCCCAGGACACTCCCCATTAAAACAATCCTGTGAGAAGGAGTCTGTAAAACTTCTACACTTTCCCTTGGAAACCCAGCCTGTGTAGGATATCCCTTACCCAACTGCTAACACTTTGAAAAAAACTCTGCAAAGATAAGCAAGTTGTCTAAATACAGAAAAATCGAATGAATACCTTGTAGTGTGCAGTAGGCTATTACAGGAGCTAGACACTTTGTGACTCCCCCTGGAGCAGTAGATTGACCAAAGGGTAATGCATAGAACTGATAATGTGATCCAGACACAGAAATCCTTAAGAAACATTTGAAATCTGGAAGTACAGGAATGTGATGATATGTACATCTTTTAAATATAAGGTCAGTAGAAAAGAAATGGAGAATAAGAAGTAACAAGTTATGAACAGAGAACATTTTGAACTTGGGTACTTACACAATCAAATAAAGAAAGGAAAGATCTAGAACTTGTCTCCAGTTTAAAAGACTGTGCTACTTTATATAGTCTATAAAGTTTGTATAAAGCTTTTTTTCTGCCGTCAAGCCTTTTGGGTGTGGCAGCAGGCTGGCAGTTAAGAAAATCACTGGCTGTGACAAAAACATCTTCAAAAGCAGATAGAACAGAAGGAATAAGTTCTAGAAAATCCATTTGTAACTAATCATAATACTACCCACAAACTTACCCAGGCCCCAAAAGTAAAACAACACAACTTTTTCCACAAAGAAAACAGTTTAAATTTAGTTTTACCCACATTTTACTACAAAAGTAGAAAAGTAATATTCCTATTCACAAGTGACCATGACAGTCATTAGCTTAAAAAAATATGTTTTACAGTCGAAAAAAGATTTTTGCCGTAAAAAGTAAGCGCATGTTTTTAACCCTGAAGGGAACTTACCTGTCCAGCAATGTTGCAGTGTTAGCCAACTGTCAATACTCAGAAGCTCAGAAGCGCATTAAATTTGGTGGCTGGAAAGCTCTTAAGGCATTGACACCCAAACCTGACATTTAGTCAGTCCAGCTTGAGTTGACAAATGGTTTTACTGCATAGAAGGTACCCTGAAAACTCTGGATGCTGGCCATCTATTATATCCTTACCAGGATACAATCCATATAGCTTAGGCTACTGCAGCAGTGATCCTAATGAAGAACATTTCTTATTCTCAATTTATCTGGGATATGCCTTTCTATCTTTGGCATTATAAGTACTCTCAGGAACCATTGGACTTCTGACTCACCCAAAAACTTTATAATATGCAGTGACGTCATGAGAATCTGTTGCTTTCCCTGACTTCATTTAGTTATGTCTGAAGCACTTTTCTGTTTAAATACTCTGTTACGTCTAGTAGTTAAACATCATAATCACTGAGTGTCATGCTTTCCCTGAAACTGTGCCATTTGCCCTTTTTTATAATTTATATTTACATTGCATATGTTAAGCCATAAGCAATATCATGGGGGCAAATTCAGTTTTAAATAATAATGTTCTTTAAGAAATACCATTGACAGGCCCATAATAATATTGAAAAACACATTAACATCAGAAAAAGATTGCCATCTGCCAGTTTGAGTCAAAGGTGCCATATTATCTGGCATAAACTGAAGATCCCTAAAATAATATTCCTTAAAAACAAAAATGATACTTTTTTGCCATCAAGTTCTATATCCCTTCCTCACTGACATACAAAAATTCATGTATGTAATGATGACCTCGACTTTGGTACAACATAAAGCAAGTATAAATATGTACCCACTGTAGCACCTTTGGAGAACAATCTTTTTCCCAGTGTTCTTTATAAAGCCTGCTGTCTTCGTCTTCAGTGACATGTTTGTTCTTCTCCCCAAAATAGAAATGATCATTTTGAATCTTCAATTTATATGCAGTATTTTTGTTTTGCTGTCATTTTTGTTAATTTGTGCGTTGACGGTTTCATGTACTGTAAAAGTCAGATTTAATATACATAAATAAATAAATAAATAAAAAGCATGGGACTCCAAAATGTCTTTGGTATTATTAAAAAATAAGTGTTATAACATTAGCCAGACAAAACTGGTATTGTGAAAATATTCCGAGTCATATTAGGGAAGATAAACAGAAATGGTTTTGTATGAACTTGTGGACTTGCCCCAGTACTATGTATTGATTATATTCTATTATGCAACATGCTTTTACTTACTTCTATGTTCATGTTTCATTGCTATAGCTGTCATTGTTAACATCCTTATACTATTTCTTTCGAACAGCTCTGGATCTTCTTATTTATTACTCAATAATATAATTTATTTGAAAAGTATAAAGAAATGAAAATTGACAAACTGAGCTGTAGTAATTGCTCTGATTTGCACCAGTGTTTAGTTTAACCTTTGTCAAAAAATAAAACATTTACACATAAAAGATACTTATCTGTATGATGGAAATCAGTTTGTTTTAAAGAAAGGAAATATGTGGAACAAGTTGCTGTTACCTGAAGCACTTACAGGTTTATTTCAAGTATAGGGTGTGAAGAGTGCTTAAGATACACATGTTCAAACCTCCCTAAGCTGTAAAGCAAACAGCACTATTGGTGTGGTCTGTCAGAAACTCCCAGGTGTGTGAATGTAATGCATCAACATTCCTAATCATCTCAGCTTCAACAAGGTACAAGTACTTTTACTGTCATTCCTTAGGCACTTTGTGCTGTTAGTATAAAATGCGGTGGATTTCCTTAATCTTGTTTTGAAAGACATGGACAGAGTTCGGAAGGCAGTGTGGTCTACCTTTTGTTGCAATGAACATGAAACCAGGAAATTACAATATAAATGTTCTTATTTTGTTTTATTTTCGTAGATAAACCAAACTCTTTTGACTTGTTACTCAAACCTGCATTTATGTTTATGTTATATAATTTGATAAAATTTAGCCATTCGTGTTAAATATGTTAAATCTTAATAACACTTAAGTGCTCAATGCATATATTTTTTTCTGTGAAGAGTTTCATATGATCCAAGACTTTAACAAGTTTAAACAGAAAAAAAGGAGAAAGAAGAAAGTTATTTTGCAGTAAAGCAGTGGTGGTGCGCTATATTTGTTCAGAATGAAATCTGATGGAAATTCAGAAAAGTAGCTGTCAAAAATCCACCACAAATTTGAACTGCCATAATGGATGCATTGTTTAAAACATGTATTAAGATCAACAAATCAGTAACAAAAGAATTGTGTTGTTCACTGCTGATAGAGTTACAAAGGACTACTTCAGCAGGGAAACTGAATGTTTCATCCAGATAACCAGATAATTGGTAACATTGTAGACAGAGAGAACATGTAATGTTGGGAATTCAGTGCATCTTTATATGAGTATTATACAACTTTATATAGCGTCTTTATTTGATACAATGCATCTTTATATAGCATCAGTATATTATATGATGTATCTTTATATAGTATCTTTATAAAGTATTACGCATGAGCATTTAAAAATAATGGGACATGACATGAATCAATGGTATTTATAAAGAAAGGTAAGTGCAAACTGCTACAATGAAATTAAAGAAAGGAGAACTCAAGATTGTTAAATGAACAGGAGGCAACAGGTCATGAAAATGAAGCACTGCAAATGCAGACGAGTACAATCCTTTTTGGCATAAAGAAAAGGTGTGATTTTAAGACAAAGATGCAATAGGCCTTAGTCATACACACTCAGAAAATCATCTACAATAAATGATATACCATTTTAGTCTCTGATGTCATTCTTTCCAGCACTGGTCTCATCCATTCAATGATACTCTTATTGAATGGATGAAACTTTATTGGAAAAATGTAAATGGTCAGGCTTTTACAAATCAATGCAAGAAAGTGTAATTTACTTTGTATATATGTAATTGCCACTTTCATAATCACCTTTGTAGGCAGTTTTTTCTGCTCCTCTTTGTGACTTCTCTATAATCTTGTTAATAATGCATAAAGTACAGTTGTGTAAGTCCTACTTACCTGTAACAGTAGATGTTTGTAGAATATATTGCCATATTGGCATTTGGGTAGAAGGAGCCTGCTATCCTCCCCTCTGGCAGTCTATCAAAGCTCAGAGCTCCTCCAACTGCCTACCTGTCTGTGGGTGTGGAGGACCAATTACCTAACAGAGGCAGGATTGCCCTTTAAACTCACATACAGGACCCCTTCAGTTTTCTAGGGTCCAGCAGAAAAAGTGTACTGTTCCAAATCAAAAGACACACACACACACACACACACACACACACACACACACACACACACACACACACACACACACACACACACACACACACACACACAACAATACTGTTGCTGAAGACAACTGAGCAGCAACTCTCCAACAACCAAAAACTGCATACATCCAGCAAATGGGGGGTGCAGGGCACTGCCAGTAAGGCAATATAATCTATGAACATCTACTTTTACAAGTAGGTAGGACTTACATAACCATATCATGTTCACCAAACACACAGACTTACTGGTATGTGGGTAGAATACCTAACCTGGGAAGAAGGATAAGGATCCAGAAGCCCCTGGAAAATAGTTATCAGCTCCTCACAAAGCCTGCTCTGGATTTAGAAAAGGCATCCAGCTTGTAGTGCTTCATGAAGGTATAGGCAGAAGGCCAAGTCCATGCCTCTAGAATACTAATGGAATCCACTACTTTCCAATATGCCAGTGAAAAGAAAAAGACCCTGGTGGAAATTGGTGGAATGAGCCTTCACCTTGCCTGGATTCCCTTTGACATAGTGGGTGCAACAAAAAACAATCCTACAGGATAAATAGCATGCAATGGTTTGATTAGAGACAGACTGACCTTCTTTGTGCTGGATCAGGAAATAAATAGCCTTTCAGCCTTCCTAAAGGTTTTTATTATGTCAAGGCAGTACCTGAGCTGTCCATGCACATCCAAGGTATGAAGAATCCTCTCTCTCCCTTGATTTTAGGTTCTAGCAAGAACACAGGGAGATTAATAGACTGGATGAAAATGAATTCTGAGATGACTTTTGGCACGAAAGAAGGATTAGTGCATAACACAAGTCTATCCTTGTGGAAAATCAGGTAAGGTTGTCCAGCCATAACAGCTTGCTATTCAGAAACTCACCTTGCAGATGATAGAGCAATTAGCAAATCAGTTTTCCACGTTAAGAACTTGAGATTTGCTTGAGTTTCTGGTTCATAAGGTAGTAAGGTAATTTTTTTAAGAACATAGCGGAGATCCCACAAAGGAGAAATTTGCTTGTGAAGGGCCCTCATATGCAAAACTCCTTTTATGAACTGTTTTACCAAAAAAGAAGAAGAGGAGAAGAAAGGTGGATTGGTAGGCAGCCAAGCAGAGTTGGCATCTAAATCCACCTTGATGAACACATACAGTAAGCTCTCCTGAAGTAGGTAACACAAATGTTTCAAGACTAGAGGGACATTAACCTCAATGGACTCTTTGTTTCCATTTAGACACCACTTAGAGGACCACATCCATATATATATATATATATATATATATATATATATATATATATATATATATAAGATTTTCTAGGTCTATATTAAATGAACAAAATGATAAAAGAGTGAATGCTCTTTCATCGACACATAAAAGCCGAAACCACAAAACAGCAAAGTTACGGAACAGCGATTTTTTTTTTTGTCTTTACTTTTTTTTTGTCTTTACAGTTTTTGTCTTTATTTTGTCTTTACATTTTGTCTTTTCATTTTTTTTTTTTTGGAGCACTGATTTTTTTTCCAGGGGGAAAAAAATCGCTGTTCCGCAACTTCGCTGTTTGTGGTTTTGGCATTTATCTGTCGATGAAAGAGCGTTCATTTAATATAGACCCAATTTTCCAGTACCAGGTTGTTTGGCCTTTAACACCTGCTACACATCCTCGTGAAATAAGTGTTAAATGCAGTCACGTTTCAATCATTCAGGCTAAAAGTTTAAGTTTCTCCAAATTGGGGAGCACCAATCACCCCTGAGACTTTGTGAGCAGATTCAGAGTGTGAGCAAATCTGTGGTAATTTCCCTTGGCCATTAGTATTAAAAGTGAGAAGCTATGCTACCTGGACCTATATTGGGTCACAACAATGATCTTCAGCACTTCTTCTTTCTGAACCTTCAGAAGTACCTTGTGAATCAGTGGAAAGGGTGGAAATGCGTATAGCAATATTCCCATCCAAGGGAATGAGAGAGTGTCTGTCATCCAAGCATGGCTGCAAGGATGCCTTGAATAGAACTTCTCCAGCTGTCTGTTGTGAAAGGAGGCAAACAAATCTACGTAAGGTGTTACCCACATCTGGAGTAGATACTGGAAAACTATTGACTTGAGCTTCAACTCGTGCTGGTCTGTCCAGGACCTGGTTAGTCTGTCTATCATAATGTTCTGATATGATTGGATGTATGATGTCTAAAGAGTCAGAAACATTGTACAGCCATCATTCAGGCTACTGTTGCCAACCAGCACAGACAGTATGACCTCTTATCCCCTCTTTTGTTGAGGTGCCACATCACCGTGGAGTTGTCGGTGACCACCAGAAGAGGATCCAAAAGTCCAAAGGTGGTGAATAACTTTCAAGGAGTGAATCTCCAACATCTGTTGATATTTATGTACTTCTGTGCATCTTGGACCCCCCAAGTGGCTTGCACAGGCATCCCCACTGACACAGCTACGCAAGCGAAGTCAGACAAATCTGTTTGGACAAGTTGTGCTAGCAACAGAGGGGAGAAAGGACATCTTGGATTGATGCTCAGCTGTTTTCTACACCACTGTTGCTTTCATCAGATGAATAGCAGCATGAGAAGCTGGGATTCCAGGGCATGAAGGTGAAGGGTCCAACAATTTCAGACATACCATTGGATTTTTCTCATGTGAAGGGGGGAGCAAGTGGTATCATGAAAATCATGGATGCCATTAGTCAAAGAATGTTTAGGAATTCTATTGCAAAGCCTACATTCCTCTTGGGGAATTCCAGAAATACTGTCTAATAAGACAGGATCTTTTCTTTTGGAAGAAAGCCCAGTGTCATGTGGGAGTCAATTAAACACCCCAGAAAGACTAGTTTTGTGAGGGTGTCAGACACAACTCCCATAGGTTCAACTTGAGAAAAGTACAGCGGAGACCTTCTCTAGATAATCCAAACAGCTAGATGCAGCACTGCACAGAACAGAAATTCATCCAAGTAAGGGAAATGTGAGTGCTCAGCCTAACAGTTAGCTGCTTCCAGGGTAACACATTTAGGTAAGACTCATAGAGCAGTAAATAACCCAAAGGGCAATACAGAAAATAGAACCAGACACAAAAAATCTTAGAAATCTCCAACAGCAATAAGAAATGAAAACATGATGATTTGCATCCTTTATGTCCAGGATCACCATGAAGCAGTGGTCTAGCAACAGGGGTGAGCACTGTCGGCAAGGTGAACATATTGAACTTAAGGACATTGAAAAACCTACTCAGAAAGGAAAGGTCTCCTTGACAGCTCTTTTTTGGGGAATAGAAAAATTCTGGAGTAGAAACCTCTCATT
Source organism: Protopterus annectens (assembly GCF_019279795.1). NCBI lineage: Eukaryota > Metazoa > Chordata > Ceratodontiformes > Protopteridae > Protopterus > Protopterus annectens. The sequence continues at coordinate 320,841,468 of NC_056734.1, forward strand.
CTTTCTGAAGGATGGACCGGTTCTATGACCACTGACTCTGGCATTTGCCACAAAAATGGAGGGAATAATGAATTTGGTCCAGTAGATCAGGGGGAGCTCATTTTAACAGTGGCAAGTGTTTTTTTCACTGCTATCTGAAGCCCCCATTACCAATGCTGAGCACCCACTTGTCAGAAACCTCTGACGGCCATGCTGCCTTGTTAAGAACTAACTTTAGAGACACCTAGAGGTGGACTTAAGAAAGACGTGCCACACCTCAGCACAGTCGTAAGTCTGAAGGAAGACTATCCTTTTTGGGAAATGAATCTCTCTTGTTAGGTTTGATGTGCTTTTCATGATTTTATTGCCATGTTTTTGTTAGGCTGGGTCTTCTGTTTGGAAAGTCACTGAAAATTAGCCTGTTTAAAGTGGGGAATTTGGAAATATCAAACATTTTCAACACCCCTTGCATGACTTTACCTCTCTCATTCCATTGATTAAGGATATGATTAGCTGCTTTACTAAACACACAATCCAACTCAAGTAGGGCATTCAAAAATCTCATTTTTGTCACTCATCAGAAATGTTCTGGCTGTGCAACCAAGCATACCTCCTTATCACCACTGATGGTGTGCTTTTCTGTCAGTAGTACCAGCCCTTTCCAGTCATGTTTTGACATCCTAAATACATTAAACATGATATCTTTGACATAAACCTCATGCTCAGCAGGTATCAGTGCAGCAAACTCATCTAAACTATATATACAGATCAACACATACTTCCACATAAAACATTGGTAGTTAAACATTTTAAAAACTACCATCCTGGACTGAGCCAACTTCTTTCCCTGAAATTCTAACCATTTGCCTACTGTATCTGAAGGAAGAGGATTTAAAGAAGACAAATTCCTTTTAAAAGAAGTAGTCATTGGGTACACGAAAGTAGGGTCTGAAAACAAAGGGGCTTGAAGGTCAGACATAGCTAAGCATACCCTGAATTTCTCAAACAAATTTTAGGTAGGTTCATAGGTAGGTACTAGGCTATTGGCCCTAGGGCCTATATAAACCTAGCCAAAAATGTACCCTGGCTTTCGCCACCCAAGAAAATTATTTTCATGCGCCCCTGTCAAGCAGAGCCACAGAAGTGATCCCTGGGATGAACTTCCTAGTTCCCATCCAATCATCAAGATTTTTTTTGAAGAGTGCTAATGAGGAGCTTTGTTTGATGTAGATAGGTAATTTGTTCCAGAGTATGGGAAGTCTCTGGGACAGGAATCTATCCCTACAACATGTTTGGTTTATTCTGGTGAGAAGGTTTAGGTCCCTAGAGCGTGCAGCTTGGAGGGATTGGGATTTCATTAAGTGGAGCATGTCCAACAGCTCTGGGTTTGACATAGCTTTGTATGTTAAGCAGAGATCGCCTCTGAGTAGGTGATATGCAATGGAGTAAAGCTGGAGTTCTTTGAGATGGTCTGCGTAGGGCATCTGTTTGAGGCTGGTAATTCTCTTTTTGAGGTATTTCTGCAGCCTATAAGCAGAGGAGAATTACAAGTTTTCTTAAAAGCATATTTCAATGCTGGGAATCAATGAAGGAAAGGTCTCCACATCCGGAAACTCATCCTCCAAAGGATCATAAACACTGCCAATCTCAGGGACAGCCAATGATTGCTCCCAGTTGAATATTTCCCTAAATCTAGGCAGCATTTTGGTAAAAGAAAAACTCTGTGTTCCTGAATCTCTTCGTCATCAGCGGAAACCAATTGATCTGACTCTGATAGGTCCAAGGTCTCAGACATTGGATCTCTTCCAAAATCAGGATCTTTAAATGACTGACTGGTGGTAAAAATGCTGGTGTTACTCATAATCCAGGTATGGACCCCATGATCAACTCCCTGAATATTGGATCTAGCCATAGCCATCATCTCAGGTTGGAAAACAGTCAGACATTGCTGCCCTACCACATGCTGGGACTTCTGTTTCTTCTTTGTATACACTTCTCTAGACAGAGAATTTCTGGGGGGAGGGTGATTATCAACACTAGCAATATATTCTGCAATCCTGACTTCCCTTTCACTTAAAGGGTTTGGTTCTCCCATACCTGAAGCAGACAGTGGTACAGACCTAGTGGATGTGTCTTATCCTCATGTCATGCACAATTGCGGTACTAACACCACACCAAGGAACTTGGAGGTAATAGAAGGTGAGTGGTCCAATAGTCTGCCCAAGGCTAAAGCTACAGCAGAGTCACATGCCATAGGCTGAGGAATATTTTCGATTTATTTTTATGTTTTTAGGTGCACAAAGAGAAGATGGTGGTGGTGGTGGTGGTGGAGGGGAGTTACTGTCTCTGAGTCCATCAATTCAGGGGACAGAAAAACAGCCAGGTCAACACCAAATGCCGGTTGCCCAGTCAGCCCATAAGAAAATGAACAACTCTTAAATTCTCACTCTAAATAGTAACATAAAGTCTATATGTACAGGGAAACTATACTGAATACTGTAGTGAATGAAAAAAACAGCAATTTCAGTAGTTCAGCATAAAGCAAAAACACACACACTAAATACATGCCACAAAAATGCCCAAATTTAATAAATAAAGGTAAGTTAGCCCCACGTAGATAGAAACAGACTACAATTGCAATAAACAAGGAACTAAATATAAACTTAAACATTCCTATCAGAAATGTTTCACAAGCAAAATGGTGACAAAATTGGGATTTAAATGACAAAATTGTATAAAATGATGCAAATATACTAAATTATCACAACTAATCATAGTTACAGAGGAAAAATAACTTTCAAAAAAGCATTTAAACAACTGAAATAACAGCCATGAATTATTCCTGATTCTGGCAGCATGAGGCAATGAGAGGAACTACACTAAAATGGCCTTAATACAAAAACTCAGTTAAAAATTCACCAATGGACATAAAATACATTCAAAATGGTTAAAACCCAAAAGAAAAAAATTAGCTTAAACTAAGCAGTATAACTATTATAGTGAAATACTGAAAGTGACATAGAACTCAAAGTACATACAATTTTCCAATAAGGGAAAAAAAAGCAAATCAGAATACGTATTTCAAGCACAGGTAGAAAAAGGTAGATGGAGGAATAAAACACTCAAAAGCTCTGAGCATTGATAGATTGCCAGAGGGAAGGTAGCAGGGCTCTGCTACCCATATGACAGTAAAGCAGTGTGTTTGTTGAACATATGAAGATTCTCCATAATGTGTAGCATATTGTTCAATAAATTCTTACCTGAAGCAGGTTTCCCACATTAATATGTTTGCTAAGGTTACAGATTGTACTTGTTTGGTCATTCTTTGATTTTCAAAGCTTTCTGCTGTAAGATGTTTGCTTAGTATGGCGTCTGATGTCATAATGTTATAACTCTTGGTATTATTGCATCCAGTTCATGATTAAAAAGGGTCCAGACCAAACCCATTTGCCAGTTAACAAGGTCACAAATACATACATGCATAAAACATTTTAGAGGCAAAACAGTTGCTGAAGTGGGTATAGGGTTTGCAATTATTTTACAATTTCTTTGTGCAAAGAAATCTATTCTAATACAAATCTAACTTAACAAGGTAAAGCTACCATCAACTATTTATTCCCCTCAGAAGCAGATGTATTAGTGAAAGTGGATGTCCGTCAGTGGGTCACATCTAACATCAAAGCTGGTCTTATAATTAAGAATGACTTAATATAGACTGGCAAGACTCAATGGATAAATTTAACTTCTGTATTTTAGAGTTAATGACCTTTGGCATTTATTAACAGGTCACAAAGACACTGAGCTGTTAATGAGTTGTATTCTATAATCCAAGGTTTGACTGCCACAACCTCCATTTGCTATGACATGACTATAGGCAATATGCCAAACAGACAAATAGCTAGTAGAACAGAAAAGCTATTGTTAAACTCCTTCTGCTTAGGACAATGATCTTTGTGTGATCTTCTTTGAATAGGATTGGTGCAAATTTGTCATCTCTATTATTTACTCCATTGATGGCTTTGCAGTTCGAACTAGTGTTTAAAGTCCATTTATAGTAAGTGAAGTGGCATAAATGTTGCATTTACAGTATGATCCCAATATGCATATGCAGAGCCTGATACTGCTCTTCATACCACTGTCCTTTGTAAAATGTCATTCATTTTGCATCTTTAGTGGAAATTACTTTGATGTTCAGCTTAGGAGCTTTCCTCCCTCAAACTCACCTGAACATTTTACTTCCCTGTTAGTTATAAATAACTGACAAATAGATGAAAGAAAGAATGAGAAAGAAAGAAAGAAAGAAAGAAAGAAAGAAAGAAAGAAAGAAAGAAAGAAAAAAGTGCAATCAAGAGGACAGATTAAGGTGAATGAGGAGGGTACTGAGCAGGAACATGTACCTATGAGGAAGGTACTGAACAGGAACACGTACCTATGAGGAGGGTACAGAACAGGAACATGTGCCTATGAGGAGGGTACAGAACAGGAACATGTGCCTACGAGGAGGGTACAGAACAGGAACATGTGCCTACGAGGAAGGTACTGAAGAGGAACACGTACCTACGAGGAGGGTACAGAACAGGAACATGTGCCTACAAGAAAGGTACTGAACAGGAACATGTACCTACGAGGAAGGTACAGAACAGGAACATGTACCTATGACGTGGGTACTGAACAGGAACATGTGCCTATGAGAAAGGTACTGAACAGGAACACATACCTATGAGGAGGGAACAGAAAAGGAACATGTGCCTATGAGGAGGGTACAGAGCAGGAACATGTGCCTATGAGGAAGGTACTGAACAGGAACACGTACCTATGAGGAAGGTACTGAACAGGAACACGTACCTACGAGGAGGGTACAGAACAGGAACATGTGCCTACGAGGAGGGTACAGAACAGGAACATGTGCCTACGAGGAAGGTACTGAACAGGAACATGTACCTACGAGGAGGGTACAGAACAGGAACACGTACCTACGAGGAGGGTACAGAACAGAAACATGTGCCTACGAGGAAGGTACTGAACAGGAACATGTACCTATGAGGAGGGTACAGAACAGGAACATGTGCCTACAAGGAAGGTACTGAACAGGAACACGTACCTACGAGGAGGGTACAGAACAGGAACATGTGCCTATGAGGAGAGTACTGAACAGGAACATGTGCCTATGAGGAGGGTACTGAACAGGAACACGTACCTACTAGGAGGGTACAGAACAGGAACATGTGCCTAGGAGGAGGGTACTGAACAGGAACATGTACCTATGAGGAAGGTACTGAACAGGAACACGCACCTACGAGGAGGGCACTGAAAAGTAACATGTGCTTACAAAAAGCGTGCTGAACAGGAACACATACCTATGAGGAAGGTACTGAACAGGAACACGTACCTACGATGAGGGTACAAAACAGGAACACGTACCTACGAGGAGGGTACAGAACAGGAACATGTGCCTATGAGGAGGGTAGTGAACAGGAACATCTGCTTATGAGGAGGGTACTGAACAGGAACATGCACCTATGAGGAGGGTACGGAACAGGAACACGTGCCTATGAATAAGCTACTGAACAGGAACATGTATTTCCGAGGAGGGTACTGAACAGGAACACTTGCCTTTGAGGAGGGTACTGAACTGGCACATGTGCTTACGATGAGGGTACTAAATAGGAAAACATGCCTATGAGGAGGATACTGAACAGGAGCATGTACCTGCGAGGAGACTACTGAAGAGCAACATGTGCCTACGATGAGGGTACTGAACAGGAACATGTGCCTACGAGGAGGGCACTGAAAAGTAACACGTGCTTACAAAAAGCATGCTGAACAGGAACACGTGCCCATGAGGAGGGTAGTGAACAGGAACATCTGCTTATGAGGAGGGTACTAAACAGGAACATGCACCTACGAGGAGGGTACTGAACAGGAACACATGCCTACGAATAAGCTACTGAACAGGAACATGTACTTCCGAGGAGGGTACTGAACAGGAACACTTGCCTATGAGGAGGGTACTGAACTGGAACATGTGCTTATGATGAGGGTACCAAATAGGAAAACATGCCTATGAGGAGGATACTGAACAGTAGCATGTACCTGTGAGGAGAGTACTGATGAGGAATATGTGCCTGCGATGAGAGTACTGAACAGGAACATGTGCCTGTACATTCCATATCTAATGAAATGTACAGAAAGAACAATTGACATAATAGCAAAGGTGCGACATTTACGAAACAGAAAATGCAGTCTACATTGTAAACCCTGAGAGGCTAGGGTCAGCCTTCACAAATGTAGCTTGGGATGCATCTACGCTAAATAAAAGACATATTTTAATTAGACTTTTTTTTTGGCTAAACTGCAGAAAATAGTTTCTAAATTAGCCCCTTAAAGTAAAACTAAAGTTTAACAAAGTTAACAGAACAGGTCAGATTAATATAAATCAGTGGGAAAAATGACTATAGAATTATAATCTATCCCTACTGACCTAATGACATCCTCAACAGATGCTGGACAGATAAGATGGTGCCTAAAGACAAGAGAAAGACACATGCAATTCTACTTCATTAAAAAAGAACAGAATCAAGACAGAGCTATTCACAATCAGATAGGTTGACCTCCATGATCAAGAGAATACTTTTGTAGAGCAAATACAAAAGTCAAATAGAAAAGACACTTCTCTTTATCATTCTAGGATAATAGTGTATATGTTATATAAGCCTGCTGCCTACACACATTCACTAAGAAGGGCATCACAATAGTGTATTAAAATCAAAACAATATGGTAGACACATGACATTTGCTTATTGCTCACTGTGCTACCTTAACCAGTAAGTGCTATGAATAGAAATTAGATTCTAATTGCCTAAGAAATGCTGATGTATATATATTTTTTAAAAATACTTCAAATGATACAAACCAGAGAATAAAAATTAACTTTATACTCCTTAGCTTCAAATTACAGACTACAGATTAGCAGATACAAAAATCAAAAGTCAAATGTTTATCACAACAAAGTAGGAAGTAGAAACTTGTGTCTTCATATATTCCATTTTATGTTCTACTGACACATACAAGTAGCATCAATTTGTGAAACTATCTACATCAGGCTGACATATGCACTTCCTTCTCAAACAAAACAGCATGAAATTTTCAGATTCACAACAATGCTTACAAATACCAAGTATGCTAACACACTACCTTGCCTAAACATGTTTCTAATAGAATGACTGACTTAAGTCCCCAGAACTGAAACATGTTATAATGTTTTGGTCACAAGAGGGGTTGGAGTTGTCCACAAAGGCCAAAATCAGAATAACTAGAACTCCTTTCATTCTACAAATCTTAAATTAAACTGACATTGATTCTTTTTCATTTTTGGAAGAAACACAATGTAATTTAGAAGTTCTGGAATCCATATGCAACTAATCATAACAGAGTGCCAAAGTCTACCCTTCTTAGATCTTTATGATTAGTACACTGAAAGCTCAAAAGCCATTTCCTAACATCTCCATTCATGGTTACTATAAAACATTTCTTATTGTGATATAGAGTCTTATTCAAATATCATCACCTAATATAACACAAAAAAGTATGTAGATGAAGAATGCGAGTGCATCTAGTTTGTTTGTGTGTTAAAGGCAGAATACTGCAGCCAACGATTCTTTATCTAACCCACCCTGAGCTATGATGCCAATAAATCAATACGTAAACAAATAAATAAACAAATAAAACTTAAAAAAAAAAAAAAAATTCTGGGACAAGATCATTTTCCCAGTTAAGTGAATTAATAAACAATTAAATTCCAGGCTATTTATAGGCTTAGTAATATTGACATCTACAAAGCCAGAAATGTGGTTATTTTTATGTGTCCAGTTAAACGCGTTGATTTTTTGAGTTTACACATGTTTTCTTATCCTTTTTTTTGGTCTTATTTCTCAGAGTCTTTGTGTTAATATGCACTTTGCTCATTCAAAGCCGCTTTTTCTTAGGATAAGCAGCAGAGTCAGGTTAAGTTAGGCTTGGCAATTTGTGCAGACCTTGAATGTTGGCTTTTTTTACCTTATCTGTTTTGCTGTCATTGCTTTTCTTATGACTGGTACATTTTATTACTACATGTTGTATCAGTCTTGCAATTTTTTGTGAAGCTAAAAGTCTTCAATATTTTATAAGAGCCATACACCTTTGTTTATTCTTTTGTACCAGATGATGGACTTGTACTTCATGTGTAAAAATCAAAAATTTGCATATTTTTGTGAATTGCATGTCTACTAGATTTTAGTCCTTGGATCTGAGGACTTCATTACTGACTCTTTTGTACTTCTGCTCTTACAGTACTTTGGGTGTGAATACCTTTGGGCTGTTTTGTAGGCCTAAGGGCCATCTTATGGCTTATATGCCATCACTAGCTCAAGCATACCACTGTCCATCATTTCCTTTGTGATTATTTCATAGATAGATAGAGTCAGATAGACATATACAGATAAAGTGATACTATACATATGTGGTTATATAATGACTAGCTGACATATAATGCAGTCATACTCAATACATCAAAAAAGAAAAAAAAATTCCTTTTTCGGTGCTTCAATCAAATCCCAAATTCATTCAGCTCAATTTTTTCAGAAAAATTATAGTGTTATAAAAGTTTTATTTTTTGTTTATTTATTTATTTTTTATTTAAGATGGATGTTAGGATTAGGGGCATTAGGATTAGCATGCCTTACTAAAATAGAGCAGGGGGCTTCATCTCTCCTGCTCAACCTTAATAATAAGTACAAACCCTAACCCTACCGCTAAATCTAGTGTGCATCTAAAATTTAAAAAAAAGCCCATTCCAGTAACACTAGTACTACTACACAAGACAGCTTGAATAATCATCACATGTTCACACACATACACGCAAACACACACACATACACACACACACACACACACACACACACACACACACACACACACACAGAAACACACACACACACACACACACACACACACACACACACACACACACACACACACACACACACACACACACACACACACACACTAAATCTGCCCTTTAACATAACCCTAACATTAAACACTTACAATCACATACACAATCTATTCCCTTAGCTAACCTGTGCTCTAACCCTAACCTATATAGATTTGTAGATTCATAGACTTGTTAATAGGCTAAGGACTGTGGGAGGGGGGGAAGGGAAAGGGCTTTAAGGCACTCTGCATAAGGCAGGTATATTACACCTTGCATTTTTTTTGTAAGAAACCTTTGAGGTTGTTCTAGTTGCTGCATATGCCTATTTAGGTACACACCAAAGGGAGCATTGTTCTCTATGATTGGTCTGATACAGGTGTAGTACAGTGGGATAATAACCTCTTTGGACCTAGATGCCATGCCCCTACTTATAATTAATTAATTAATACATTTATTTATTTATTTATTGCCATTTGATTACTAGAAAAGTCCAACTGGGCAGAATCCATTTTTCAATGAAGGCCTAGGTAGAAAATCTACAAATTATTATAAAGCCTTCGAATAGTTCCTAAAGGTTTTTGGTTTTACCGGATCCCTGGACTTAACACACATGCTGGTACATACACACACCGACCAAACATAAGTAACGCACACACACACACACACACACACACACACACACACAGATATATATATATATATATATATATATAATATATATATATATATATATATAAACGGATCCCCTTGACATGGTCAACATTTCAAAATGTCAAAGACCATATGATTCCAAAGCCGAGACCATATGATCGACTTTTGAAATGCCAAACATGCAAACCTGGCATTTCCATACAGTGTGGAATGGAAAGTTTTCCATTCCTGCACTGTAGTGCGATCTTTGAGTTGGTATATTTAAGTTGCGGGGGTTGTAGGGGGCGGAGCCTCCCACTGGGGTGCAGGGTGGCTTGCCCCCCTGCTAGCAGTGTTAAAGTGAGTGTTTGTTGTTTTTTTTTTTTTTTTTTGTTCTTTACATGTTCGACATTTCAAATGTTGATCATATGGTCTCGGCCATATGGGCTTCGACATTTTGAAATGTTGTTCATGTAAAGTAGACCCATATATAAATATATATATATATATATATATATATATATATATATATATATATATATATATATATTACATTAGATATTTTATAGATATTGATATATATAAATATATATGTATATACAGAGTGCATGTATAAAAAAATATTTGCTCTACAGATGGATAATAATGGTAATTGAGACTCTGAATCATATACCAAGCAATTGTTAACATATAGGTTCACAATTTGTTGTTTAGTTAAGGTGACTTTATAAGAATTGGAAAATAAAGGAATTTCAGCATAGGTTACAGTGCACAGCATAAAAGTGGTCACCCTGCAAATTCAGTGAATTCATTTTTTTTCTTCTATTTGTGCATTTTTCTACAGGTGTATCAGTTTGTAATGTGCTGTAATATGTATATTATATGCATTTGTTTTTTTGAGTGGCTTATTGACCAGAGTTAATAAACTGCAATATAATATGTGACTGACTTTATACACAAAGGTACTTCATTAACATATTTGGCCAAGTCTGAAAATGGACATGTCTGGTTGTGTGGGGGTCGAGCACAGGTTGAAGGCACCACAGATACTATCTACATAAGATGACACACAGGCAGGTCAAATGTATCTTTCAAGATTATGTCAGTGAAGTAGGCACTTACAGAATGGCTTTTTAAGTAGGCTGCCATTTGTTACAGCCCTGTTATAAGTAACAAAGCTAAGAACATAAAATATTTGAAAACTGGGGTTTAGATGAATGAGAAATGCTTAGTATTCTGGTGCACTGTACTTGTTGGGGGTGTTGATTTTGCTATGCCAAGATAGTCCGGGCCAGATTACATGGCATTAGTCAGATGGTAAAGGGATGTGCCTGCTACAATTGTTAGAAGTGATTTGTGTTATTTATATATCGTTATATATGCTTACATTTATGACCTGAATATTTATATTTCACATTTATTTAGAGAGAGAGACTGTAGCACTTACTCTTAAACTCATAGGTGGATCTGGGGACAGGATTTTAGTTTAGTGGTGAATGTAAGACTTGATAGACAGACAGGTCATTAAGGAACACTTCTCAGAGCTTAGATGATCTTGCCTGAGTTGATGAATATCATCTTATTCAGCTGACATGCAGAGGCAGCAGCATGCATGCAACAAAGATGATATTTCTTGCTAGAAAATTCAGTTTCCTGTAGATATTTAGATATAGAGATAATGTCACCATTCTTAGGCCGTGCAAAATACAGACTTGACCCTTAATTCCTTACAGTACTGAAACTACCGCACTGATGTGTCTGTGGTACTGTGCTTGGGTCGCAATGTAAGCATGGTTCATAGACTATACAGGCACCTGCTACAACTATTCTGAGGTTCAAAAAGGCAAAGCATTTAACAGCAGTCTTGAGACACTATATGTATGGCAATCCAAGAGGAGTAAATTCGACTGAGATGAGATGGGTACATGTAAGGTACAAAGGAATAAGGCCCTGAGCTGTACATACCAGAAAATCATTTTATTCTTCCACTTTGATTTGTCTAATGTACGATTCTGAAAAAATCATTTAACCAGATAGTGATCCCAGATCAATCCTGAAAAGTAACATTTGTGCCCTATGGGCTTACCAAGTTACCAAATGAATAAAACCAATAAAATAAGTACATTTTTTTTTTAGTTTTTGCTGAACATTCCCATAAAAGACAAAGAATGAGTGAGAAAATAAATAAATAAATAAATAAATAAATAAAGATAGAACAACATTTTTAAGAGATGGATCTCCCCCATGTAAAGTAAAAGATGTTAACAAGCAACCCAGAAAAAGCAAGAGTTACAGAATTAAATACCTGTTGCATAAAATGCTGATAGTGTGTGATTATCTAGCAGATAATCCCACACTGGTTGAGGGGTATCATGTGACTGATACAGCAGCAGCAAGATCTTTATCTGTTACTTTGTAAAGAGGCCTGTGAACAGAGCTGTGCTACTATTAAGCACTGCAAATGTAGTACTGATTCACAGCTATCCAACAATAATGGAGAGGTTTGGTACATTTGGCCACTTACTCTTCTCTGAGGTGGACAACAAACTATACTAACTCAATTGGAATCTGATATTTGGCCCTACTAAATTACAGATATAAACCAACTGTCAAGGCAGTAGTTGAATGCAATGGAGTCACCTGTGTTTATGGCATAGATCTGGCAGACATACTCTGCCTGAAATGGAGGAAATGTACCTAGCCTTGCTAGGCATTCACTGGAATTCTACAGTGAGATTTTGGAAAAGACCCAAGTAAATTTGTTATATCAACATGTAGAGGCTTGGAATAAGGGGATGTTGATGAAAACATCATGGATAATTGGCTCATTGCTTTCTCAATGTGATGGAAGCAGGTTGCATTTACAGGGTATCACCTACATGTTTAATAATAAACTATAGAGGTACAGCCTGAGGATGAGCACTGGCAAGGCATGAATGGTCCTAAGACTGAGGGCCTTGAATATCTAGGAATCTATGACATTAAAATGGTAGCACATATGTACTTACTTATTTATTTAATATTTGCCAACTGAATAAGTGAATGGTCCCAAGGACCCTTTTCAGTCCCAACCTTGGCCAAATTTGTAAAGTCAAGAAACAGTGTATCTGGAAAAGAATGTACACAATGGATACAAGTAAAAAATAGTTATATACACAGTGAATGTTTACCTCAAGAACACTATTGCACAAAGAATAAGAAAGCATAATGCAAAATTAGACAACACTGACATCTTCAGAGTAAGCACTGGTTAGAATATAAGGATAAAGAGTAACTGAAAGACAGCCAAAATGAAGCAGAGACTTGTGCAGAAGAAAGTAATATATCTCAATGGCTAAACTAAAGCCTAGACCTTAAAAAATGTATTAACCTTGTGGCTAGAAGAGAAAGGACATTATTATAACATACACTGTAGTTTTTAACAAATTATATAGGAAAAAATGGGAAATGTGGGATCAATACATGCATAGAAAGAACGAGGTTTAAAAGAAGGCAGGGTTTGAATGAGGTGTGCAATGGCTGACTAACAATGATTGGGTATGTTAAAAGTGATGTATAATGTTTGCAACTACAGTTGTATCTCACAGTTTGGAATGTATAATATTTGCAACTTAGAAAGTGTCGCTATGGTTTATTGTCATTTATATAACTGCAATATAGCCTATGTCATATATGATAATTAAATAAAGATGTTTCTTGTTAAAAAAAGAAGAAAATAAATATATGAGTTGTAAGCATACCATTTTCTGTGTTGGAATAAATGTGGCCAGTTAAGTATATATTAAGAAGAAAAAACAAAGGATAAGACTCGAAAAGGAAAACTAACAAAACATCCATACCACGGAGTAACAATAAAATGTAATTAGTACTTTCATACTCCATAACTATGGACTTCATCAGAAGAACAGCAATAAGAGAATCAAAGCCTTTCCCTTAAATATGTACTAAACAGTAATGTGACATTCATTAAAGAACAACTTAGTAATATTCAGTTAAATAAAATGATAAAAGACAAAAAACTAATAACAAATGAAATAAAGGAAGCACATGGCCGATAAAGACTCCAAAACATTGAATTTAGCACCTTTGTCAGTTTCTGAGGAAGTCAATGGTGTACCACCGATGAAAGCACTAAATTAAACATTTTAGAGTCCTTATTGGACATGTACTTCTTTTATTTCATTTGTTATTAAATAAAATGATACCATATTATTTCACTAAAATCAATTCTTCAACCTACGATTTAATAATAACATTTTATATTAATCATGTTATTTAAATCTGGTTTAGCAACACTCAGTCTAGCTGCCAATGTGCCCCCTTCATCTCAACTTTATTCTTTTAATTTCTACCCCATAATGCCAATGCCACATATTCCAAAACACTAAAATAAAACTTTATATAATCACTCTTTGCTTATAAGTGCTTATACAAAGCACTTTGACATTCTTCTTCTTCTTTTTAATGTCATAAGTTCAATCATCTGTTTGCTTAAATTCTTGGTTGTCTTTCCAATACAAAATACTGAACATTTAGAACAAATAGTGATATACAGCAGACCAGTAATTTTACATGCAAAATATCCATTAATTGGGAAGGTCTTATTAATATGCTTAATACTAACATAACTGAAGTAATAGTCGGTATCCCTGTTAAATAGTCCACTCACCAAAAAACTGGAAATAGTAGGAACAAAAGTGAGGAACCAACCACCAGGAGTACGCACAAAGTTATTCTTTAAAACCACAAGTATTCTGGCTGAAGAAAATATTGATAGTCCGTTGTATAATCCAAGCAATTCTTTATTAGAATACAAAAGATAAGCGCTTTCACGTGGTAAGTCCACGCTTCATCAGATGTCATTAAAAAATACATAAATTCTGTTATTTAACCTCTAAAACGCGGGAAATTAATTGAACAATTTTGTAGTTAAGACAGCTGTGTGTTTGTTGCTAAGCGCTCTAAAAATGCGTTCATTAGGCAACGAGAATCTCACCGCTATTGCAAGCGAGACATGGCAGATAAAAATCAGAACTATCTAAAAAATCACATGATGTGAAATGCTTCACTATATGTGTATCAATGAAATATACTTCTTTTTAAGACTTAAAAATGAAACATTGTTATCATGCTACCTAACATTAAATATGCATTAGAGACCTTTCGTACGCTCAATGTCTCATTGATCCATGCATAATACAGTCTCACTAGACATTTACTGACGTAGTCAGTAAAGCAAAGTTAATAATCACAATAGTCAGGAGAATCTATGCAACATTTGATTAATAAATATAAAACAAAGTCAGAGTGCTCAATAAAAGCACATCAAATCTCGGGCATGTACTTCAAACATTATTTATATGAGCATAAGAACTTATGTTGCTCCCGATAAGCAGTGATAAAATAAAAACTAAACTAAGAAACAAAATTGGAAGACAAAATTGAATTAAAATAAAAACACTATCTCCTTTTAAAGGCATCTCCTTAAAGTCAATTCTTCTGTATGCATTTAGTATTGATATGGGGTGCCATGGAGTATATTTGAAACCAATAAATAAGAAGCGGAACTCTAACAGCAAAACATTAGTATGAAGAGTTCTCGAATACATGTGAATCACTTGGTCTTAAGAAATTTATCCGGACTACATGTCTCAAGTAAAAGTAACTAAAATGGGACTTTTTCTGAATGCGTTAATCTACTGGGTGTAACACAGGTTTAGAACCAAGGAGACAAAAATGAGTTACCAAAAAATGGTATGAAAAAAGGGGGCCAAAAACCAGGAAACAGGACCAAAAACTAACTGCCATCAAATTATAATAAAGCTTGAAAAAGCTTAAAAACTTACATAAGTTGAACGAATGTATGTATATTAATTGTGCAACTAGCTGTAAAGTTGTTTGTAAAATTAAGCTTGATGTTATTTATGTCATTTATATAAAGGATATGTATATAAGATAATGATGCAAAAATTCTAGATGTAAATCTGCATTAGTAAGTCAGTAAACACTAAAGAGTGTATATAACTGTATATTTAATCAACATATAAAAATTCTCTAAAATAAATATATTCATATATAATCTGCCTTATATGCATAGATCCATAAACTCAAGCTTACATAAAAGCTGTATATATATATATATATATATATATATATATAATGGTAATGGTTTCCTGCCTATCTAGATAGCAAAACCGGCTTTATAGATACAAAATTATTGATCCCTGGTGTCAGGTGTGCTCCTAGTTTCAGTATCCAGTTTAGTTCGTTGATGGCCAGGTTATTCTCCTTGTTACCTTCCCTACCATTGTCAATGACTATTTGCAGCACTCTAAAGGTAAAGGAATGTGATGGAAATTCCAAAATATGTTTCGCTAACGCATTTGTTTCTATTTTCTTCCTAATATCATACAAGTGGTTGTAAATTCGCTCCTGGAGCTTCCTTTTTGTTAATCCTACGTAGAATGCCTGGCATTTAATACAAGTGGCAAGATATATGAGGTTACTAGTATTACAGTTAGCAAAAAAGTGTGGTGTGAATACATAGTCCATAGTTGGATGTTTAAATGATTGTTCTTTAGTGATGTAATTGCATCTACTGCAGCTATAGCATGGAAAAGTACCTCGTCTATATGAAACAGGATTATACGGGGTCATTCTACCCAACCTTGGCCAAATTTGTAAAGTCAAGAAACAGTGTATCTGGAAAAGAATGTACACAATGGATACAAGTAAAAAATAGTTATATACACAGTGAATGTTTACCTCAAGAACACTATTGCACAAAGAATAAGAAAGCATAATGCAAAATTAGACAACACTGACATCTTCAGAGTAAGCACTGGTTAGAATATAAAGATAAAGAGTAACTGAAAGACAGCCAAAATGAAGCAGAGACTTGTGCAGAAGAAAGTAATATATCTCAATGGCTAAACTAAAGCCTAGACCTTAAACAATGTATTAACCTTGTGGCTAGAAGAGAAAGGACATTATTATAACATACACTGTAGTTTTTAACAAATTATATAGGAAAAAATGGGAAATGTGGGATCAATACATGCATAGAAAGAACGAGGTTTAAAAGAAGGCAGGGTTTGAATGAGGTGTGCAATGGCTGACTAACAATGATTGGGTATGTTAAAAGTGATGTATAATGTTTGCAACTACAGTTGTATCTCACAGTTTGGAATGTATAATATTTGCAACTTAGAAAGTGTCGCTATGGTTTATTGTCATTTATATAACTGCAATATAGCCTATGTCATATATGATAATTAAATAAAGATGTTTCTTGTTAAAAAAAGAAGAAAATAAATATATGAGTTGTAAGCATACCATTTTCTGTGTTGGAATAAATGTGGCCAGTTAAGTATATATTAAGAAGAAAAAACAAAGGATAAGACTCGAAAAGGAAAACTAACAAAACATCCATACCACGGAGTAACAATAAAAATGTAATTAGTACTTTCATACTCCATAACTATGGACTTCATCAGAAGAACAGCAATAAGAGAATCAAAGCCTTTCCCTTAAATATGTACTAAACAGTAATGTGACATTCATTAAAGAACAACTTAGTAATATTCAGTTAAATAAAATGATAAAAAGACACAAAAAACTAATAACAAATGAAATAAAGGAAGCACATGGCCGATAAAGACTCCAAAACATTGAATTTAGCACCTTTGTCAGTTTCTGAGGAAGTCAATGGTGTACCACCGATGAAAGCACTAAATTAAACATTTTAGAGTCCTTATTGGACATGTACTTCTTTTATTTCATTTGTTATTAAATAAAATGATACCATATTATTTCACTAAAATCAATTCTTCAACCTACGATTTAATAATAACATTTTATATTAATCATGTTATTTAAATCTGGTTTAGCAACACTCAGTCTAGCTGCCAATGTGCCCCCTTCATCTCAACTTTATTCTTTTAATTTCTACCCCATAATGCCAATGCCACATATTCCAAAACACTAAAATAAAACTTTATATAATCACTCTTTGCTTATAAGTGCTTATACAAAGCACTTTGACATTCTTCTTCTTCTTTTTAATGTCATAAGTTCAATCATCTGTTTGCTTAAATTCTTGGTTGTCTTTCCAATACAAAATACTGAACATTTAGAACAAATAGTGATATACAGCAGACCAGTAATTTTACATGCAAAATATCCATTAATTGGAAAGGTCTTATTAATATGCTTAATACTAACATGTGATGATTAGCGATCAGCAGTATGATTTCATGCCGGGAAAGAGCACTACAGATGCGATGTTTGCTCTGAGACTGTTGATGGAGAAATATAGGGAAGGTCAGAAGGAGTTGCATTGTGTCTTTGTGGACTTGGAGAAATCATATGATAGGGTGCCTAGAGAGGAGTTGTGGTATTGTATGAGGAAGTCAGGAATGGCAGAGAAGTATGTAACAGTGGTACGGGATATGGACAAGGGTAGTGTGACAGTGGTGAAGTCTGCAGTGGGAGTGACAAATCCGTTTAAGGTGATGGCGGGATTGCATCAAAGATCAGCTCTGAGCCCTTTCTTATTTGCAATGGTGATGGACAGGTTGACAGATGAGATCAGACAGGAGGCCCCATGGACTATGATGTTTGCAGATGACATTGTGATCTGTAGTGAGAGTAGGGATCAGGTCGAAGAGACCCTGGAGAGGTGGAGATATTCTCTAGGGAGGAGAGGAATGAAGGTCAGCAGGACTAAGACAGAATATATGTGTGTGAATGAGAGGGAGGATAGAAGAATTGTGAGGATGCAAGGAGTAAAGGTGGTGAAGGTGGATGAGTTTAAGTACTTGGGATCAACGGTTCAGAGTAATGGTGAGTGTGGAAGAGAGGTGAAGAAGAGAGTACAGGCAGGGTGGAATTGGTGGAGAAGAGTGTCAGGAGTGATTTGTGACAGACGGGTACCAGTAAGAGTGAAAGGGAAGGTCTACAAGAGGGTAGTGAGACCAGCTATGTTGTATGGGTTGGAGACGGTGGCACTGACAAAAAGGCAGGAGTCAGAGCTGGAAGTAGTAGAGTTAAAGATGTTAAGATTTGCACTGGGTGTGACAAGGATGGACAGAATTAGGAATCAGTATATTAGAGGGTCAGCTCAGGTTGGACGGCTTGGAGACAAAGTCAGACAGGCGTGATTGCATTGGTTTGGATATGTGCTGAGGCAGGATGATGGGTATATTGGGAAAAGGATGCTAAGGATGGAGCTGCCAGGTAAGATGAAAAGAGGAAGGTCTAAGATAAGGTTTATGGTTGTGGTGAGAGAGGACATGCAGGCGATTGGTGTAACTGAGCAATATGCAGAGGACAGGAAGAAATGGAAACAGATGATCTGCTGTGGCGACCCCTAATGGGAACAGCCTAAAGAGAAGAAGAATATGCTTAATACTAACAAATGGTCCTTCATTAATAAAAGAGCACATAGTCACGTTTTATGGAATATTTCTACATCCATTTAATGCTGACTGTCTATACAGGATTTTGATATGATCACTGGGATTTCTATGTAGGTTTACTATTGAAACCTAGAAACTGCATGGGTCGACTGGTCACATGGTCAACTCAAAATACTGAATCTGAAACAGTGAAATTCCAGCCAGGCTGAAATTGAATACATCGACACCCATAGTTTGATGTACTCGACATAGCAAGAGGTAATGTCAGTCACCCATGCTATGCACTTTTACGTATCATGACATTTCATAGTCAATGGTACATGTATTTTACTATTTTGCAGGGAGGAAAGCCCACCTGTGCCCCACACACCCCCTGCAGCTTATATATACCAACTCCGACATCTCACTACAGTGAGGAAGTGAACTAATTCCCTGTTCCTCACTGAACCACGATCTCGGTGCCAAACTCAGATACTCGAACTACACAACCCATTTGCTGTAGAATAGTCAATGTATTTTGAGTCGGCATTCTGCCCATTGGAAAACTGCCTTTTATTTGCATCTCAGTCAACAGCAGTGACTTCATGTAATTAATTGTAAACCGTCTGTGTAATGTGTGATTTATTTGAAATTCTACATTATGAGATTAGTATAGGTGTAGTAT
Source organism: Protopterus annectens (assembly GCF_019279795.1). Classification (NCBI taxonomy): domain Eukaryota; kingdom Metazoa; phylum Chordata; order Ceratodontiformes; family Protopteridae; genus Protopterus; species Protopterus annectens. The sequence continues at coordinate 320,861,131 of NC_056734.1, forward strand.
TTAGAAAGTCTGCAGATGTATTTATTGTTGAGTATGTGTTTGTGTGTGCAGTTTGTGTGTGTGTGTGTGTGTGTGTGTGTGTGTGTGTGTGTGTGTGTGTGTGTGTGTGTGTGTGTGTGTGTGTGTGTGATTTATGTATGTGTGTGTATGCACTCAGGCTTACATGGTGGGCTTAGCCCAAAAACTCTGAATATAGTCACACCTCTTTCAGAGGTTTAGCCTGAGTGTTATGCATCCACTTACATCTCTCACAGGCATTTAAGGTCTCATCAGTTACTTTTATTTAAACAGAAAGGATTGCATATATTAAGATAACTATCATCTGTCAAGTCTTTGAAAGGTAACATAATGTATCCAAATTTTATCAGCCCTTCTAGTTTTGAAAACAAAAGTTAGAGAAATATTTACTCTCAGTAAATAATAGTTTCAAATTTATGTAATGTTGCTTAGGTTATAGGATATATAGCAATATATGTGAAGTATAATGTTTGTTAATGTTAATTTGTTAATACAGTTTGATTACTTTTGTATAATTGTAAATTTGCCTGTGTCACAAGTGATAATTCAATAAAGGTGTTTAAAAAAGTCACAAAATTGATACGTTTTCTTTCTAACCAAATTTTTAGTGCTCAATTTTATCTAGTTACATCTGCCCTTCAAGATCAGTCTTTGGCATTAGTTCAAAATGAGGTTTTAAAAGTAAGCTGAAGAAAAGATTAACGCTGTAATTGTTGTCTAATGCAACCAGTGGGTGTGAAGATATGAACAGAATGGTAAATGTAGTTCATTCAAGTAGCAGGCCTTCACAATCGCATCATGCATCAATTGTTAGTAGGAAAAAAGGTCTGGGAAGGGGAATGGGTTTTTGAAGTTCAACTGTCCTGGGAAGTAATCAAGTTCCATGAGGGTAAGTATATAACAGCAATAGGATAAAAGGTACAGTAAATCAAACTTCCTCACATAGGAGTCTGTGCTGCATCGTTTCTTGAAAGAACTTTGACCTGGACTTGATTGCTACCTTAAATACAATGTTCATTCTTTTGAACTCATTCCACAATTTATTTCCCTGATTCTCAAAACAGAAACATGGTTGTTTGATAGTCTAAGTTAGATAATTAAACATCTTTGAATGAAATAACACTTTTAAAAAGACAGAAGCAAAATCGAAAGAAAACAGCATGAGTACCCAAACAGACAGCAACAACAATATCAGAAAGAGGTTTTCTTACAAAGAACTCTGTTCTACCTGTTGCCTCAAGAGAATCGTGTCTGGCTGCTCCTGAAAAGGCAGAATATCTGTACTATATTACACTGGCCTTGTGGCCTGCAATTATATTTCCTTCATCTTCTACTTCTCCATTATAATGCAATATGAGGGTCTGTGCAGCAGCAAGCACAAGGAATACTTTGAATGTTGCATCACATATGCTGGTAAATTGAATTTAAACATTATGCCATAAATGACAGTACCAACAGCAAGCCGTATATATATGTATATATATATATATATATATATATGTATATATATATATATATATATATGCTGAAGTGCTCTGTTCTAGACTTTTGTATTGCTGATCTGTGTTTTTTTTTTTTGTGAAACCATGCACTCTCTTTTTTGGCTTTAATTGCTGTCTCCATTCTCATAATTTTTCCAGACTGTAGCTGCATTGTGTCTATACATACTATCATATATGCATATAGCATATTATGAAAAATATTAGATGTCATATATAGAGAATTTCTCCAAACATTGTCAAATAATGTGACAAAATGAGTGGATCCCAGACCTTATTTTTGCAGTTTGTGAACAACCTAGTTACCATTCCATAGCAAGACAAAGAAAGTGTCATTATATTAAGCCATTCAGAAGATGCCAACGTCTATCCAGCAAATGGTTGTGACCCCTTTAGGGGAGAGTGCATGGAAGAGTGGGTTTAGTTTTCACATAGTGGTATTAAAATGTCAGCTTTCCCAGTGTTTACCTCTGACAAAATTCATATAACAGGTTATATACTTTAAGTACTTTGGGCTAACAGAAGACTATAACCTTTCCTTCAAGGCCAAGTCTAAAAAGAAAAACATACAGTGCCAATACTTGGCTAAAATGCCAATGACTGGCATCTCCTGAGATGTACAATATCATTGTCTCACATCTTTCTCGCTGTTGTAATATCCGTTTCGTATGACATACACTTTGACCACTCTTCACACGTCTGTGTTATTATCCATAATACTGAATATAGAGGTTCCTCTTCTTTTTTGTACAGCTCATCATGCAGGTATGTTGTCTTTTGCCAACTTGAGCTTCATCAGTCTCTCTCCTTGTGAAATACTCTGTGTTGCATACAACATAACAACAACATGAGGCTATCATATATCCTATTTACTTCTCCTTTAGCACTGCCCAGTGTAACTTGTCATTTCTTCTTGCATGCAGTGTTGTGCAGATTGTGTACCAGAGTACAACAGCATGGATGTCTGGTCACATTTCCCACCAATTGCACCAGATACCATTGCTAACAGCTTACCTTGTGCCGTGCTATGTGATTCCACTGTTTCTTGTTTAAAATGTCTCTCTCTCTCTTCTATGTCCTAAGACCTATGGTTTCTAGCATAACCTGTCCCCCCAGTAAATCACTTACACCTCCTCTTGGGAGAGGTAAGCTGACAACAAAGGCTCTTATTCTTATTGCTCAACTCCTCATCAACCTGATCCTTTAATCAAAACTAAGTGACCTGCACCAGTGCCAGGACCCCCATCCCTCTCTCATATGGAGCTGGCTGATATCTTTATCACACTAGTCTGTAAAACACGGTATCTATCAATGTGATGCTGAGAAGTTAAACTGAGACCCATCTGTCTAAATTACTGGTAGCTTAGGGGAATGTAAAACATCCCTTGGTAATTTTGATTAAGTTATGTAATTTCCATGGTGCCCTGGCAAACTGAAAATTTCCCAAATCAGTATAAACACAACTACTCAGTAAAATAAGCTATAGGCCTAGTTGGGGTAGTCTGTTCAACAAGAGATAGGCAGATAGACAGACAGAGAGACAGATAGACATATGGTTTCCCATATCAAGAAGTGTTCACCTATGCAGTGAATCTCTTATCTGTGACTCCATTTTAGATGCTTTGTACTATGTTACGATCTGTAGTCTGCAGTGAGTGTTGAGATTTACATCTCATTGTGCAACATATTACAATTTGCATAATGCAGCTGATTGACATTGTTGCTTTTTCTTCCTAAATACCAGTCTGGTTGGTCAGTCAGTCTTTTCTCCTGAGTCTGCACTTGCTAGAACAGCTCCTCCACATATTATTTGTTTGTTTGTGTCTTTCGGCTTTTCCCGGTTAGGGGTCGCCACAGCGGAACTCCGGTCTGCTAATGATTGGCAGTTGATTTTTACGTACCGGCTTGCCAGGCCAGACGCACAATCTTCAACGACGGTACGCCCATTCACGCATGTCTCCACACAGAAGACGCTCTAAACTCTGAAATTAAATCAAGTGTATTTTTTAATATACTAAATTCCTTAATCACCATTATTATAAAGGTTAATACAGCTTATGAAGATTGCATTTTTACTTTTACTGTAAAAGCAATGGAATTCATATAGAGTCATAGCCACTGTATTTTTAAGTGGGAATATAAAGTTGCCATTTTTTCTTTATTTTTTTGTCCCCCTTAACATCATTCTATTGGCCTAGATCCCCAGTGCCCCATGTCATGTGCCCTACCTATACCCTTCCCTGCCGCCAGTGCTCATCAATTACATCCAAAAGCAAGTCCCTGCTTTGGCCAACACTTTGACTTTGGGAGCATCATTGATGAACACCCTCCCACCCAGCCAAGGACAGTCCCATTCCTCCCTCCTGCTCGCTGAGTCACACAAGCCCTTAATCAAACACCTAGTCCATAGTTTGGGCTTTATCCCTCTCTGTCACTGGAGTGGCTGAAGTTATTTGAATATGGATCATGATGATTTAGCCTTTTTTCCTTGTATCTCATACTCTAGGTACAAAAACTGATACAGTATATGCATCATACTGAAGATTAGTAACAGTCTGCATGATGTAAGGACACTCACCACTATTCATACCCTGCAATGCACTAGGAAAGTTGAGCCAGCCCTAGTAAATGTACACAGCATTTTGAAATATTGTCATTGATTTTAATTATAGGTCCCTTGGTTGGAATAATGTTTTATGTACTCACAATGCATCAGAAATTGTCTCAGTGGTGTATGTAGTCAATTTGTCATAGACTTATAGTTTGCCAGTATAATCAATTCTTTAACAAAAATGTATGCTGGAACATCGAGATGCTTTTTAACTGGAGACAAAATGACTAATCTGCTTATAAGCACTGCCTTATATTCCATAAACAAGTTAGAGCTTATGTGATTGCTTGATAGGCCTCATAGTGATGACTACCAACAAGTAAACATCGCACTCCGTTTAAATTATATTTCAGCAGCCTGGTTATTTTCAAGTGTAAAATCCTCCCCTAGTTTCAAGAAGACATACGTTGGTAAATGTCTTTGTGTGCTATGCAACTAGGTGGCAAGGAGGTGAATAGATAGCCTAAACACAGTACTTCTGTGATCTCATCAGCTCACAGAAAATTCTTTGCATTAGAGCCAAAAAATAACCTTCGACTCAGACATCCACTGAGGTCAGTAAGGAGCAAACAGCCCATAGTATTATTCCTCATGATTGATGCTGAAGGTAATGTCTGATCATGTCCAAAGCTGTTCAAACAATGGCTCTATCAGTGAGAGGGGAGTGAACACGAACTGCTGAGCAGACATATTCAGTGATGTTGAAAGATCCATTAGCATCAGCATGAAGGCCTGGTTTGTAAATAGAATCTGACATTTTCAAAAATAGCTTAGGCTTTCTAAATACTGTTACACTTTTACTAAACAGAGAGGAAAGGTCTTAAATGGTCTGAACAATCACAAGAACTGGGAAGGGCTTTACTGAAAAAGTTTTCCCAGACTTCAGCTAAATCTCATCTATTTCTATCACTCAGTGTAGATTGTTGATTGCAATATTAGAAGAGATAATTACAAAAGATCTGTCATCAGCTTTTGTCCTGTATCCAATGAGAAATACAGTGAAATGGGTACAGGAAAGTAGTATGCTGTATTAAAGGCAGGGGAGATTTCTATAATTTCACTTTGCACTCCAGCTGTTATTTTCAGCTGTCAGCAGGACATTCTGTCTAAAACCCAGGAGGAAAACCTTGTTACCATTATTGTACACTAAACCAGCTTTGTACTGTCTTTGGTGTTTGCTTTCATGGTCCTGGATTTATTTCAGAAATCATCTCCAAACTAACATAGTTTTTCTTCTGGTTTCTTGTATATTTTTTGAAAGTTCTGCCACTTATTCAGTCTAAAATGTTTGCTTCAAGCATTAATTTACTGCCAGGTTTCTTCAGAGCAGTAGTAGCAGTATTTTATTTTATTTTATTTTTTTAAGCTTCAGTTAACAACATTGGGTTGTAGTGGCTATCGGTGGATCATTTAGCCAACATCAGTGTTTCATTCTATTTCTTTCTTTGGTGCACCAGCGTGAATGGTATATAAATGTAATTTTAGTATGTAAATATTTATGACAGTGAATGCTGGCACATCTCATTACTTTTGTCTTACATCTCTTAAAAAAGATGAACCATAGAAAGTGCATCTAACATGAAGGCAACATAATGTGGGACTGGCAATCCCAGGTATCAGCCACCAGAATCATTGTGAGTTTATGACCAGCAAACCTTTCTTTTGATTGCAACTATTCAGCATTGCATCCCAAATTGTATATATGGAATAGAGACAAAAATGGTTACAGAGTGAATATTCCTATCTATTCCTATCCACTCTGACTTAAATGTGTAGCGGAAATCCCGAAATCCAAAAGCAAAACAACTTGCTAAATATGAAGACCTACCCTATTAAATCTTTTTCGTAATCAAACTTATTTACAGCTTTTTCAATCCGCTGTTATCGCATCACATTTCTTAATTTATAAGAAGTATCAAATGTAACTGCCATGAAGATCAGGAAAAATGTGTGTGTTTGTGTGTGTGTGTGTGTGTGTGTGTGTGTGTGTGTGTGTGTGTGTGTGTGTGTGTGTGTGTGTGTGTGTGTCGGCATGTGAATGTGTATGTTCACTGGTGGATTATCAGTGGGTACACTGCCTAGTGTTTACTGGCAACTGTTTACACAAAACACATTTCATTAGATTGCCAAACACTAACTTTTCTATACCTGAGATATGCACATGTTTTAGTCTGCATAGTTCTAAAGCTGAGTGATTGTGTGGGTGTATGTGTGTGTTTATATGCATATGTGTGTATGTGTGCAGGGTCTATTTTAGAATGACGAAACCTCACTTACGCGAATCCTGAAAGGCCGACACATAAACAGCGAACCGCATGAACACCGAATGTCCTTAAAAATGAAATTCAAAATACTGAATCGCCATAGCTGTCCACGCCATGTTTAGTGAGGTAAAACGTCAGTAGGAGATTCCCTTATCTGGTATAGCTCCCAAACGTAAATGTGCAATAGTTACTGACCTTAGGGTTATGGTGCAGGTTAAGGTAAGTGCATATATAGTAATACATTCATATTTATTTTGTTTGGGTAGGCAGTACATAGCAGGCGGTGGAGTTGGCCAAATATGGTAATTTGATATTTTGCATTTCGCGCTTCAGAATGTTCGGTGTTCTTGCAGTTCGCTGTATATGTGTCAGCCTTTTGGTATTCACGTAAGTGAGGTTTTGGCATTCTTATTTAGACCCTGGGTGTATGCACACACCCACCCACCCCCAACATACACACACTACTAAGATCACTACAAATGAAAATTCTTTCTTTATATCTTACAGCATATCTTGGGTGAATATGACTTACAGTAACAACTGCTTTTCAAGCTTTTGTAAAAAAATGAGCAAGTGCTTAAATGCTGCAAAACCATATTTCCAGCAGCATTTCCAGATGTTTTTTTTTTTTTGTTTATTACTTAATAACTTAATAAATTATGGCATTTGGCAGTCAGGCTTTTGTATGCACTTTGAAAATAACAAAATGCTGGATTTTATTAATCAAACAATAAATATCTGTTTATCTATCTACTTATCTATCTGTCTGTGGGTGTAATTTGTTAGATCCAATGCTCAAAAGAGCAAGCATTCTTTTTTTCTTTGTTTTGCAGTCTTATGTATGCTGTGCATACAAGATCAGGGTACACCAGGGTCTCTGAATTATCTAAGAGCTTTTATATGTAGTTAGTGGGTGGGTGGGGTCTATTTTATATCCTTGAATGCTTAAAAAAGTGAACGCTGATTGATCAAACTTATTTTCGCGAAACTGCAAAATATCGAAGCAGCAGAAACTCACATTTTTTCCTAGGGAAAGAATTTGGTTGTCCGTTTCTGTTACTTCGGTATTTTCAGTGTTATGGTGGAAAGTTACCGGTTGGATTCAGGTAAGTGTACGATTGTGTGGATGTGAGTGTTAGGGGGATTTAGGTGAGTTAGGGTTAGGGCTCGGGTTAGGTGTGTGTGCGATTGAGTGGACATGAGGGTTAGGGCGGATTTAAGTGAGTTAGGGTTAGGGAGCGAGTGAGGTGAGTGTGCGATAGTGATAGACCTTAGGGTTAGGGTTTAGGTTAAGCTAAGTGGGTAGTTAGTGGTGTGTGCATTGTTTAGTGTAGGGTTAGGTATCAGATTTTAGGTGTATGTGTGTGGATTTCTGTTTGTTTGGTGTGCTTGTGTTGTGTGTATGTGTTTTGGATCAGCGATTTTTTTCCCTGGGAAAGAAATTGCTGATCTGACAGTTTGAGATTGTAAGCTTTTGCTTAAATTAGGTCGATCAATCAGCGTTCGCTTTTTTAAGCGTTCGATGATATAGACCCGGTGGGTGCAAGGGGTTTGCCGCTTGTGTAAAATAATGGGGGAGAGGCTGGTATTTTTTTTGATTCAGTCTAAAAAAAATTGATATTTTTTTGTTCACTCTTTTGAGCACTCACTATTTCATGAGAGAATCATACACACATACACACACTCGCGCGTGCGGCACACACACACACACACACACAGAATATATATATATATATATATATATATATATATATATATATATATATATATATATATATATATATATATATATATATATATATATATATATATATATATATATATATAGTTAAAATGCCAGGTTTTTGTGATATAAAAAAATGAGACCACAATAAATCATTTCAAAACTTTTCTCACCTTTAATGTGACCAATAACCTGTACAGTTCAATTGAAAAACAAACAAATCTGTTAGGAGAAAAATATAAAAAATAAAAAACATGCAATAAGCTGGTTGCATAAGTGTGCACACCCTTTAATACTTTGTTGAAGCACCTTTGGATTTAATTACAGCATTCAGTCTTCTGGGGTACACACTTGCCATCAATTAAAGAGACTGATTAACCCCAAATAAAGTTCAGCTGTCATAGTAGGATTTTGCTGACATTTACTCAGTTGTCTGCTACAGCAAAAGCAATGGAGAGCAGAGAGCTTACAAAGCATCAAAGGGATCTCATTGCTGAAAGGTATCAGTCAGGAGAAGGGTACAAACAAATTTCCACAGCATTGGACATACCATGGAACACGGTGAAGACAGTCATCAAAAAGTGCAGAAAATATGGGACAACAGTGATGTTGCAAAGAACTGGACGTCCCTCAAGAATTAATGAAAAGACAAGATGAAAACTGGTCAGGGAGGCTGCTAAAAGAACTACAGCAACACTGAAGGAGCTGCAGGAATTTCTGGCAAGTACGAGTTGTGTACTACATGTGACAACAATCTCCCATATTCTCCATATGTCTGGGCTATGGGGTAGGGTTGCAAGCATTTTCTTACACAGAAAAACATCCAGGCCTGGCTAAAATTTGCAAAACAATACATCAAGTCTCCCAAAAGCATGTGTAAAAATGTGTTATGGTCTGATGAGACCATGGTTGAACTTTTTGGCCACAATTCCAAAATGTACATTTGGTGCAAAAACAACACTTTGCATCATCAAAAGAGAACCATCCCCATGGCGAAGCATGGTGGTGGCAGTATCATGCTTTGGGGTTGCTTTTCTTCAGCTGGAACTGGGGCTTTAGTCAAGGTGGAGGGAACTATGAACAGTTCTAAATACCAGTCACTTTTGCCCCAAAACCTTCAGGCATCTGCTAGAAAGATGAAGATGAAGAGCAATTTCACCTTTGAGCACAACAATGGCCCCAAGCATACATCCAAATCAACAAAAGAACAAAAGAATGGCTTCAACAGAAAAACATTTTGGAATGGCCCAGCCAGAGCCCAGACATAAATCCAATAGAAAATCCGTGGGGTGACCTGAAAAGGGCTGTGCACAAGAGATGGCCTTGCAATCTGACAGACTTGGAGAGCTTTTACAAGGAACAGTGGGCAAATATTGCTAAGTCAAGATGTGCTATGCTGATAGACTCCTACCCAAGAAGACTGAATGCTGTAATTAAATCAAAAGGTGCTTCAACAAAGTACTAGTTTAAAGGTGTGCACACTTATGCTTCCAGCTTATTGTAAGTTTTTTATATTTTTTCCCCTAACAGATTTGTTTGTTTTTTCAATTGAATTGTACAGGTTATAGGTCACATTAAAGGTGGAAAAGTTTTGAAATGATTTATTGTGGTCTAATTTTTTATATTACAAAAACCTGGCATTTTAACAGGGGTGTGTAAACTTTTTATATCCACTGTGTGTGTGTGTGTGTGTGTGTGTGTGTGTGTGTGTGTGTGTGTGTGTGTGTGTGTGTGTTATATATATATATATATATATATATATATATATATATATATATATATATATATATATATATGGGTCTACTTTGATTCACTGAAAACTCATTTCACTGAATTACAATTCACCCTCAAAAAATCGCTGAAAGCTCAAATCACTGAATCACATTTCACTGAATGTAAGTATTGTTGGGCAAATAAAGCATATATGCCCTTTTCCCCAATGTAGTGTGATCCTGAAGTTAGTATATATATATATATATATATATATATATATATATATATATATATATATATATATATATATATATAGTTATGGGGGTGGGGGGAAATGTAGCCGCCCACCTACTTAGATTTTATATTTATGAATCTCATTTCACTGAAAACTAATAAAATAAAACCAAATGTAGGTGGGGGGATAAGGCCCCCCCCCATGTATGGATCACTCTTGAATGATCGAAATTTCAAAACTTCAAATTGCATATGGCCAGGACCATATGATCGAAGTTTTAAAACTTCAAACATTCAACAAAAAAAAAAAACAAAAGCAAATTAAAACAAGTTTATGCAGGGAGGCAACCCCCCCTGCTCCCTCCGCCCCCCACTATTTAAATATACCAATTCCGAGATTGCACTACAGCGAGGAAAAGGGAAATTTCCTGTTTTGTGCTGTATAGAGATCTCCGTTTAGGTGTTCGAAGTTTTAAAACTTTGATCATATGGTTTCAGCCATATGAGATTCAATCACCTAAATGGGACCCACATACACACACACACACACACACACACACACACACACACACACACACACACACACATATATATATATATATATATATATATATATATATATATATATATATATACACATATATACACACCCAAGCACATATATGTGTGTATTAATGATTTTTTATTCATTCCTTAATCGAATAAACCCACAAGGCACAAGCCACTTTTTATCTGTAAGTATTGTAATGTGCATTAATAAAAACTGGATCTCCACTAGCTAGACTGTGACTAGATGAGCACTCTGAGGATGACATCAACCTGGCTTTGACCTCAAACCAGATAAAACAACTAATTTCTTGGTGAGCAAAGGGATGCTGCTATTGACTAACTGCAGGAACAGTGTGTTTTCTAACTGGCCTATGCACTCAGTTTACACCCAGTGTGTTTGCAGCTGTAGCCATTCTACTTTGCTAGGCTGCAACTGCATGAACAAGCCTGAAGATATCTACTTGGCTATGAGCTCAAACCAGGTCCCACTGTACCTGGCAAGCACTGCTTAGTTTGCAGCATGGTGGCACTGCTGAGCACCTGTTTCTGTATGCTTAACCTAGTTTTTTGTGGTGTACAGCCACGTTCAGCTGTGCACAGTTGTGTGCAGTTGTTGCCAGGCATGCACACATAGTGGCCCTAAACATGTAGTGTGGCATTAGTGTGGTATTCTACTATTGCTGTAAGCAAGCTGTAAACAATTGCATCACACTTGCATTTTATAAGACTGTTGCTCTACTAAGATGAACTCCATATATCTCAAATTGTGCTGCTATTACCTTCTGAGAAATTGTATAACAAGCTGCTGTTTCCATAGCATTTATATTATCTTTATTGATTTATTATTTTATTGAGTTACTGATTCATCCAGATTTGTATCTTGCTATTCTGCCGTTTTGCTGCATTTGTACTTGTCATCCTGTGCTACTGATTCACTATGAATTTGATTTTGTCTTTTGTAGTGCTACTAATACACAGTACTTCATGTTATCAGATGTTCTGGTGTCTGAGCTGCATTATTAGTCATTGATTGCAGTATCCACAAGCTGCTGCTACTGCTTTTACTCATGTTGGATCATCATTTGCTGTTATTGTCTGCATTGTAATTGCAATTCTCTGCTTCTGTGGCAACTGATTCTGATTGTTGGTCTCAAATTCTATTCACAAATTATGCTGCTTCCATTATCATAATGCATTCACAAACTGTGTTACTGCCATTATGATAATGCATTCACAAAGTGTGCTGCTGCTATTATGACAATGCGTTCACAAATTGTGCTGCTGCTATTTATGAAAATGCATTCACAAATCGTGTGGCTGCTATTATGGTAACGCATTCACAAATTGTGCTGCTACTATTATGATAATGCATTCACAAATTGTGCTGCTGCTATTATGACAATGCGTTCACAAATTGTGCTGCTGCTATTATGATAATGCATTCACAAATTGTGCTGCTGCTATTATGATAATGCATTCACAAATTGTGTTGCTACTGTTATTGTAATGCATTCACAAATTGCTGCTACTTATTAATAATGAACAAAGGCTTCTGCTGTATTGGCCATTCTGGCACTATTGTCTCAGTGTGATATAACCGACTGCTGCTGCTGCAGTAACTATGCCAACTTGTTAAGCCGTTGCACTGCATTTAACATGTTGCTGTTCCTGCTATCAGTGTAATTTAATTGCATATTACTGCTAGTACTCACTGTGCTATATATCTCTTGTTGGGTAAGCTGAAACAGACTTTAAATTGTAAAAACTGAATCAGAATTCAAACTGCACTAGATGTATCAATGAAACTGGCATAGTAAGCAACTCTTCAGCACTTGTGCACCTACTGTTTGCATAAACCGTACTAACTTGTTTGACTTACTACTGCTTTTAGTGAAAAACATTTACTATGGTTTCCCCATTTCACTTCTTCTGATTTATCTCTATTGTACTCTTTTATTTCACAAGCAAACCTCTTCCTCTCTCCAATTTAACACATCCCCACCAAAACACATTTCATCAGTACATTGCTCACACACCACATACTAGAAACCATGCGGTGACAGTGATCAGCACCATCTATAGCTAACCTGCTGACACTTGGCATGTGGAGGCAGTGTAACAAGTGTGTCACCACCTATAGCCAACCTCCTGACCCTTGGCATTCGGGGGCAGTGTAACAAGTGTGTCACCACCTATAGCCAACCTGCTGACACTTGGCATGTGGAGGCAGTGTAACAAGTGTGTTACCATCTATAGCCAACCTGCTGACACTTGGCATGCAGAGGCAGTGTAACAAGTGTGTCATCACCTATAGCCAACCTGCTGACAGTTGGCATGTGGAGGCAGTGTAACAAGTGTGTCACCATCTATAGCCAAGCTGCTGACATTTGGGATGTGGAGGCAGTGTAACAAGTGTGTCACCATCTATAGCCAACCTGCTGACACTTGGCATGTAGAGACAGTGTAGCAAGTGTGTCACCATCTATAGCCAACCTGCTGACACGTGGCATGTGGAGGCAGTGTAACAAGTGTGTCACCACCTTTAGCCAACCTGCTGACACTTGGCATGAGGAGGCAGTGTAACAAGTGTGTCACCATCTATAGCGAACCTGTTCACATATGGCATGCTGAGGCAGTGTAACAAGTGTGTCACCATCTATAGCCAGCCTGCTGACACTTGGCACTTCGGGGGCAGTGTAACAAGTGTGTCACCATCTATAGCCAACCTGCTGGCACTTGGCATGCAGAGGCAGTGTAACAAGTGTGTCACCATTTATAGCCAACCTGCTGACACTTGGTATGCAGAGGCAGTGTAACAAGTGTGTCACCATCTATAGCCAACCTGCTGACACTTGGCATGCAGAGGCAGTGTAACAAGTGTATCATCATCTATAGCCAAACCAAAAAATAACTTCCTGCCCATACGGCAACTGCGCGGCTCCAATACTCAATTGCAATCAGTCAAAAAAAACAGTCAGCAGACAATGGCAAACTGTGATGCTTTATTAGGTTCTTATAAAGCGCATAGAAACAGAATGGTTTCGGCTCCAATACACTTTAGCCTTCTTCAGTGTTTAAGGTAATAACTAAAAATTAGTGCCTTAAATACCGTACTCATAAATGAATGTTAAACAACTATTGGTTCCTTACAAATGTTCATTCAATCCAGGTGGAATAGTGCTCCAATTTAATTATCCATTTCCTATTTTTTGAGTCCAAAAGGCTATGCCATCCGGCTTTATTAGCCCTGTTTCCCATGATTTTATCAATAACTGTAAATCTAAATGCAACATTGGGATGTTTAGTAGTATGGTTATATAATGCATTAGTAAGTTTCTTGTTTCTAATCCCACTTAGATGTTCTGAAATACAAATCCTGAGGGGTCTGGACATTTGTCCAACATAGAGGGCATGGCAAGTACAGGTTGCTAAATAGATAAGCCAGTCTGTCTCACAGTTCACAAAAAAGGGAATATTAAAGACATTACTCGTATTACTACTGGAAAAATCCCTTGTTTTGTTAACAACCTTACAGTGGGTGCAGTGACCACAAGGTCCACAACCTGCTAATAAGTCACCAGTCATTGTCTTTTGACTAGAGTCAACCAAACCCTTATTAATATGCTTATAGTGACTCAACTGGGACCCAATATTCCACCCTCTACAAAATGAAAACAAACAACTGTCCACCACTATACTAGAAAAGTAATCATCTGCCTGAAGTATATTCCAATGTCTCGGAACAATATTAAGCAAAATGTCCATGTTTCTGCCATAAATGGTGACAAAACATCTGACTGGATGATGGTTAGTTTGTTTCTGTTTATATTGTAAAGTATCATGCCTGTCCAATAAAGAAACAGTATTGATAGCACCCAAGACATGGTCCATTGAGTACCCCCTATCTCTGAATCTAGAAATGAGATCATCCCTTTAATGTACATAACTACCAGGCTTGGAACAGATTTGTTTCATTCTAAGAAATTGGGACTTGGTTATATTCTTGCAGATATGAGGTGGATGAAAGCTGGAGACATGGAGAAGGGAGTTGTATTGGGTGTATTTCCTATACAGCTTTGTTCCTAAGGTATGGTCATCATTCTGAGTGATCAATATATCCAAAAAAGTGATCCTATGGGAATGATAAGTGGCTGTGAATTGAATACCCCACTTGTTCTCATTTAGATAACTTACAAATTCTCTCAGATACATCTCACCTGATCTCCATACCATCCAGCAATCATCCAAAAACCTCCTCCAGATATCAATTTCATTTAGACATATATTATGTGAGGTATCATAAATTATAAACTCCTCAATGTATGCCATGAATAGATCTGCATAAATGGGGGCAAATGATGCCCCCATGGTCGTCCCCTTAATTTGCCAAAAACATTTATCACAATAAAGAAAAGCATTCTTAGTAAATATATGTTCAGCAAGCTCGATAATAAGAGTATTCAATCCCGGGGGTTAAAGTTCTGACCTGTTCAGCCAATACTCCAAGGCATCCAGACCCACCCAATGTGGTATATTTGTATATAGGGCCGAAACATCCAAGGTGCACAATAACCATCCAGGTTCCAATTGTGTATCAGCAATAATTTTAAGAAATTCAGTGGTGTCATGAAGTCTGGAACGTACCCACTTTGTGTAAAGGTTGTAACTGTAGAGTTAAAAATTGGGATAGCGGTTCCATGATGGAACCCCTTCCCAAAACAATAGGTCAACCTGGTGGGTAATTCAGGTCTTTGTGTATCTTAGAGAGGAAATATATATATTGATTTATAGGATCCGTGACCATTAACCAGTGTAATTCATGGTCCAAAATAATACCTTCCTCCCTAGCTAAGGCCAAAAACTGATCGATTTCATTTTTAAATCTAAAAGTGGGATCTAAGGGCATGTTCATACAGTAGCGTCCATCTCCCAATTGTCTAATGGCCTCATCATTATACTGTTTCCAGTTCATGACCACCACTGCACCCCCCTTATCTGCAGGTAGAATTGCCAAGTCCTTACTATCAACCAATTCTCGTAAAGCTGCTTGTTCAGTCTTTGAGAGATTATTAGCTTTACATGTATATTCCCTAGAATTGTAATGAAAATCCTTCAAAACAGAAGTTTGGAACGCAAGAACATTGGGATGCATGGGGGGTGTAAACTTAGACCTATGATACTGAAACTTGCCATCATGAACATTACTGTCAGAATCCTTAAAAAACATTCTTAAAATTAGCAATCTACAAAAGGCCGTAACATCTTGAACAAGCCTGTCTTCTAAGACAAAAAAAAACAGGATTGAAATTTAATCCCTTGTTAAGTATATTTATTTGTATGTCAGACAATGATACATTTGAGATATTCAGAACATTATTGTGGGTGGTTATTTCCGAGTCATTAATTCCAAACCTACATCCATATTTCCTATTTTTTGTGTGTTTCCTACCCCCCCCCGACTTGCTGCTGTCTAAAGGGGTGGCTTTTTTAGGTACAGGTGAGTCCCCATAATGCTGTATATCAAGGTCAGTTGCAGATAATGATTCATCACCGGAGGTCTCATAATTAGAACTGGAAGTTGTTGTTCTTTTCAAAATATATCTAGGTCTCTTTCGTTTACCTCCTTTTCTAGTTGAATCATTGAACATAACCTGTTTGTTTGTACTGGTGAATTGTATACCCTTATCATAATCCGCTAGGTCCCTTTGATATCTCCTCACCTTTTTGGACTTCAGATATTGTTCCAGACTGACCAAATCCTTACTTAACTTTTCAGACAAGTTTGTTACATTGATAGACCCTCAAACTTTTTTGGTGGTGGTTTCACATAACCTAGTAATTTCCACCGTGTCTGATTCAATGACTCTTTCATAATATGCTAGTAATATTTTGGCAAAACTCATAGATGCTTGCTGTTGTGCTGCTGCCCATTGTTCAGTTAGTTCTGCATCAGTTCTGGCCACCAAAGTTTGAAGGTGAACCCTCAGTCCCCATGGGGCCATATTTTTGGCTGAATAAGCCTTAAATAATTTGGCATGCCAAACATTAGTTCTTAGAGAGCTCATATGTTTAGTTAGTTTCTGAAAATGAGCCTCACAGGTAGCTTCTAATGTCATGGGAAGGGACTCCTGAGATATATGGGCATCTAGGCCCAAAGCAAAAAAACATAAATCATCCTTGTTGGCTGACAATCCCTTCAAAATATTGGTTATCCCCATATTAATGGGTGTTGCAAGTAGAATGACCTATAAGTTAGGTAATAACCATCAATCTAGATTTGCACATTCTGGTAGGGTAACAGCTCAACATCCCCTACCAAAGAGGGAAAACATTATAATTAACCAAAAGCAGTGCATACAGATAAGGTCTAGTAGGAATTCACCAAAAGATATTTATTATAAGACCAAAAAAAAAACATTTGGACTGAATTCAATTCAGCAGTAGTGATGTTACGTTAGGAATAGCACATTTATCCAACCATTCCTAAATACAGGGACAATAATAGCTCTTGCTCACACTTTCCAAAGAACCATACTATAATTTAGATCAGTATAATACCTATATTTTTGGAGTAATACTACGTTCCCGTGTGGAGGCAGTGTAACAAGTGTGTCACCACCTATAGCCAACCTGCTGACACTTGGCATGCGGAGGCAGTGTAACAAGTGTGTCACCACCTCTAGCCAAGCCGCTGATACTTGGCATTCGGGGGCAGTGTAACAACTGTCTTATGCCTACTTACAACCATTTGCTTCTTTTACTAGATGAACCTATACATGAGAGGTGCAAGCTCTTTGGAGGTCGGCCTCTCATATCAGCTTAATGACAGTGCCCACCAGGTTGTCAGTCCTGACACCCATCTCACATATCCATGCTCATCTTGTCCTAAATAATCAAATAAGTCATCCTAAATTGATGTATTTAGGAAATCCCTACGCAAACCTCACAAGCCTCCAGGATGTCAACTAGGTAAACAGGATGTTCAGTGACAATCATACAAGCAAACAGCATCTATAGAAATAACAAAAAGTAAAAGAGAAAAGGAGGGGATGCTTTCAATTGGCAAGTCAGTGACTTTAAGGTACTAAGGTTAAGCTGACACATCTGGTAATATCATAATCATAGGTAACTCCATAGTGAGACGCACAGATAAGACACTCACCAGGTTGAGAAAGCAAAGGATGATGGTAAATTATCTCACAGCATCCAAAATCTACATCATTGTGTCATCACGAGAGGCTTCAAGTCCCTCCACCCAAAGTACACATATAACATTGTTATTGCACATGTGGGAGTGAATGACTTGAAATACATCTTCCTGAATCATATGAAGAGAGACATAAATGTAAGGCAGTGGAGTGCATAATTGTAGAATGTATTAACAAGGACAGCAGCAATCTGCAATCCTTTGACCCAAACCAGTTTGGATTTTTTAAAGGTAGAGCCTTCCTGCTAAACTTGGTGAACATGTTTGAACAAGTCACTGATGAACTGGATGCAGGCATATCAATCAACATGGCTTACCTTAACATTTTGATAGCCTAGGACACCATCCTACAATCTAGTATAATTGAAAAACTAATCAAACTAAAAATAAACTCCTTTATAATCTAGTAGACAGCAGACTGGCTCATGAACAAACCATGATTTATTAGTGTAAGCATCATATTCTGATCAAAAAGTGTAGTAACTAGTGGCTTCCTTCAGACTGATGGCCCATGAGCCACTTATCTTTGATATTTACTTCTCTGATATCAAAGACAATGTTAAGGACCTGTGGCTGACCAAGCCTGTGGTTCTCTGCAAACTCAGAGTTATAATAAACTTTCTAGCTGACTCACAGATTCTCCAGAATAGTCTAATGCATACAATTAAAAGCTGCTAGGACCATAGTTTATATTAAATGCCAAGACATGCATTATACTGTACTTTGTCGAACACTGAAACCCATGTACTTACCACATAGAAGAACCAGTTATTACAGACCTGGGCACTTTCATGGATAGTGAACTATGCTTGGACCAGCATGAATCTACTATCATTAGTAAATTCTTTTATCCAGCCATACTGCTTATCAGGGTTATATATTCTAGGTCAAGAGAAGTTATGATCCATCTCCCTCTTTCATTATCAGATCGATAATAGAATACAATGTCCCTTTCTGTAGGTACTTGTCTAAACTGGCTATATTATGTCTCTCTTCCTCTTCTTACTCAGCTGTACAGTGTCCCCCTTCTAGCTTTAACTACAATCGATCTGCCAACTAATATTTCACACTCCTTACTTTTTTATTTATTCCTAACTCCTATACTATAATCCTCCTTAACCATGTCTTATTAGTCATATTTAATGTCTATTTGTCACATATATTGCACATGAACTATTTGCATATTAAATATTTTATATTTGAAATGTAATGGTATGTATAAAGTCAACACAGAAGGAATACCTGTTTTTTTGTAGTTTGTTACTACAGAATAATTACCTGTTTGTATCTAGATGTCATAAGAACTGTCAATGTAATGTATCTGAGTAAAACATTTTTTGATATGGGCATCTTAAATGGTGAAAATGTGCTTTGCACATTTGGACTTACTCACTAAACAAAGACAAATAAGTAAATACTTAAGTAAATAAATAAGTAAATAAATAAACATATTTCGACTTGAAAGAATGCAGTGTTTCCTCATAAAGGAAATCAAGGGCATATTTTCCATGTCATAAATTGCATTGATAAGTTTGCACTCTTTTCAATATCTCAGAGACTTATTAAGATGGGCATTTGCCTCAGCTACAATGCCTCACATATTTAGTATGCCTTATGTGTCTTCTTTCACATCCAAAAAACAAACAGTACCCTAAACACTTGTTTGAAAGAAGTTCCCATGCAGTATAAACAAGTTCTGCTGGTGAGACAGATATCTAAGTCAAAGAATCCTTCTTTTATGGAATAGACTTCCCTTAAGTATAAAACAATGTAGCTCTACAATGCAGCTCCATGGTAGTCTTCAAACAATGTTGTCATGGCTCCTTTTTAGCACTCACAACTAAGTTTGTAAGCAATAAATATTTCTATAAAACACACACACACATGCACACGCACACACACACACACACACACACACACACACACACACACACACACACACACACACACACACACACTAAGCTACATCCTTCAAATTAATTTCTGTTGTTCCCTGGGGTACAGACAAAAGTCATCATAAATGACACCAAATAGCAAGATTTCATATTTAATTTTAAATGCATGTGAAACATGGAGTTATGCTAATATTTCATATTTAATATAAGATGCATTTGAGAACATGGAATAAATCACAAAGACTAACGAAAAATAAATGTATGTTTCACAAATTCAGGTAAAAATATTACAGTTTTTGTGGATAGTACCCATGAGCTTATCCAGAGAAACAAGAAATATTTATATTTTTAGCATTTAGTAACTGCAAAGTGTTAACTACTTGTCAAAATATTTTTTTTCTTTTACTATGTATAACCACAGCAATGCTAAATTGACATATTATACTAGAATAGAACAGGACTTATCAAAATGAGTTTCTCATAAACCATATCCATAAATTTCACATTTAACAAGTCATGGCTTCTGCCAAAATGCAAATGTTCAATGTTTAAATCAAAGTCAATATTATGTTTTAAAAATGAAGCTTTTCTCTACATTCTCTGCAAAAAAAGATAGGTAAATATTATCTGTAGACAAACATTTTTTTTCTGAGCAATGATAACTTTAAAAGTCAATGCAGTCTCTATGCTAAATAGCATTGAATTTTGGTTGTTAGACTTAAGTTTTGTAAATTCAGTGTGTAACATTCACTTTTCCTTCAAAAATCGTATTGAAACATGAAATGATCTTTTGAAGTTGCATTATTCCAGTTCCCAAATATGGTGCAAATGAGTTTTGAGACTATATTGTGTTTAAAATCGGGAAAAGGAATTATGTTAGAGGCAGCAACATAATTCAGTAGCCTCCAAAAACTATAACACTTTTAGTACATGTACTCGATTTCAGTCAAAAGTATACTGGTTATCAACTTCAGTAAAGTACTTTGCATTAAAAGTGCATGGGCAAGTGAGTTAATCTAACAGGAAGTAAAACAATTAAAACTGTAGTGGGAGGATCGACCAATTGTGTATTTTTCTGAAAATAAATGAGTTTAAAATCTTATTTTGGAAAAAAAAATTTTTTTAGATTCCTTCTTACTGGCAATCAGATGTTCCCAAACATAAAGATTAAAAAGTACAAGAATCATAAACCTAAAACAGAGTGCCACAACTCATTAACAAATATGTGAAACCTCTTGCACCCATATGCTGCAGGTATGAAGTTAGAGAAAGGGTGTTTTGAACTTATCTCTCAGGTATTGTCAGATATTATTTTGTATGAGTTATGTGTACTAGGGTTTGTAGTGAAAGATAATTTTAATTCATAGGTATTCAGTGCCTGTTGTAAACTAGAAGAGCAATATAAATTCTTCTGCTTCTCCTGATAAAGAAGAACCATTGCAGAATTCTACACTAGCTGCACATCATATTATAATGCTAAAGAAATATTTCCTGTTAAGTGATTCATAATACTCTGTCCTAGAGGTCTGAGACAGAATAATTTGATCTGGTAACCTGGGAAGTCTTCAGGAGTAAAAAAGTATCCAACTAAAAAAACAAATATAAAACAAGGCTCCGGAACCAGGACCAGTCAAACAACTAGATTCTAACAGAAAATTTTATTTTATTTCGTCAAATGCTTAAAGAACAGCCAATAATGCTTAAAAATACATCCCTTAAAAATACATCCAAATAACAAGCACTTTCATAACCTGCAGTGGTGGTGCTGCGGTAGCGTTGTCACCTCACAGTAAGACGCTGTCCGGTTTGATTCTCAGCTAGAGCGTCTTCTGCATGGAGACATGCGTGAATGGGTGTACCTTCGTTGAAGGGTGTGTGTCAGGGCTGGTAACTCAGCATGTAAAAATCAACTACCAATCATTAGCGGACCGGAGTTCCGTTGTGGCGACCCCTGACTGGGAAAAAGCCGAAAGACTCAACAACAAGCACTTTCATCTCTGACCATTAAGAGACTTTGCCAAGATAATTAACAACCAAAGAAGCACTGTTTAAATAACCCACCCCTAATCAAATCCAACCAATAGCAAGAACCAACTCATTTTAAAAGCTACGATTACATATAGAATACTGTTTACTAATATCATAGCAACACTAATAATAAAAAAAAAAATATATATATATATATATATATATATATATATATATATATATATATATATATATATATATATATATATATATATAGATATATATATATATATATATATATATAAATATATATATATATATATATATATATATAGTTATAAATGTATAAATATATGTCAAAAATATAATTACCTTTAATAAATGTCCTGCTTACATGAATATTAAGATATTAAAACACTGAAAATGTTAAAATAAATAAATAAATCAACAACAGTCCCATAAACACATTATACAAGTCATCTTGTAAAATCAATAAAATATCCACTAGTTTTAAATATAACCCATTAGTTTACCAGAGCTTTTAGTTTCAAGAAACACACTATGTCTTCAGGAGTGTTTACATGACATTTAAAAAATGGAAAAAAAGTACATTTAATAACTGACGAAATGGACTGGAAATTGTCTGGCTATTACATGAACTACACATATACAGACACACACACACACACACACACACACACACACACACACACACACACACACACACACACACACACAGCTTCATTATCCCACTTGTTACACTGAATGCACTGAAACTTTTCCCCCTAAATATCATAATTAACACAAAAATGCAGACGCTAAAAGGAGTAAGTAGTATATAGTAACCATCTCTATATGGCTAAAATCCATTTTAATGGTCACACACTTTTTATAATCAATTCAGTAGGTAATTAATGGACTAGTTTTAACAATTGCTGTGTAATAAACACAGGTTTAGGTAATGTAGCTGCATATGAAGACATTGAAATATAAGGATTATGATCACTAAGCCAACTATATTTGTACTGGCAGTTTTATTTTCATGAGCTGGCTATTACCATCCTGACTGTACCAGTTCTTCTATTTGCGTTCAGTGCTGAATCCTATGCCCGACCTGTACTCTACAAGAACTTATTTCCATCTCTCTGTAGCACTTTATAGATGGCATGAATAAAGTATTGGGCATTGTTGTTTCTCATGAATTTCATTATGTTTACTTATCTATTTAATGCTTTAGTCAGAAAAAAAGAAACAAGTAACAGATAAAATGATACAGCAAAACAAGACATTAGAAGACATAAACTGCAAAAAAATGCATAAGTGGAAAATAGACAGTCTTTTAAAAATTGCACTTGAAACTCTTATATGTCTTAATGCAGTCTTAAAGCACCACAATCAGTGAGATAATGCAATTCAATTGTCCAGAATTTCACAGGATGTCATAATTTTTGCCTCATATTTTGGTTCAATCCTCATAAAATTCATGGTTTTCTGGCAACTCAGTTTAGTGTTCTTTATTAATGAAACAGTCAGAATGGACAGTTGTTTTGCATACCACTCTGACTGCTTCTTATTTGCAAAATTTATAGCCAAAATGAGTGGCTTAACACCTATGACTAGGGCCTATTGAGTTATCATATAACTAACAATTAACTTGCATAAGATTTGTATAAGATTAATTGAGAAATTATCTTTGGTTTCGTTTTGCCCTTTGCGTAATCATTTACATGGCCAGTATTACAATTTGTTTCTTTTTCCTTTTATTTAGCTCAGTTACAACTGATTTTATTTACTATATGCTATTGGTGTCCAGTCACTGCAGCAAGCGCATATTGGAGAGCAACAGTATGATAAATAATTATAATAACACATGTATGTCAGTAATCATGTATATAACTCACTTTGGTTTGAATACCTGAAAAAAACTGAATAAGCAGTCCTTAAGAGAAAAATGGTAGAAAAATACTACATATTAATTTAACTATTTTTTTTTATAAAAAGTTATTTTTTTCTTAGCCAATAGTCATATAATCTTGTACTTGATGATTTTTTTTTTTGTGGGGGGTAAGGGGTTGGACTTATATACTCGAGTATTGCTAAATGCCCAATCATCTGAGTTCCATCTAATAACTACACAGTAGCATATGTCATAGGAATACAAGTCTAGATGCATCTGCTTCGCCTGCATATTATTAACTGCCTCTTTTAATCCCATGGCTCTAACCACTGTCACACAAGGGTATGCACTGATGCAAGGAATTTGCAGTTAAAAATGTAGTTCATTAATTAGAAAATACTGGATGCTATCATGTGTCCTTCCTGCAGAACAGTTACTAGTTTGTTGTGAGTTAGGAGGGAGATAATGAAATAAAACAGTACTGTATAATATGAAGCGTTAGTGTCTTGCATGTATGTATGTGTAACAACCATCTAACAAACTAAACCACACTAATTATATGATTACTGTTATCACTGCTAACAAGAATTGCTGGATAATGATCATTAGCCATGCGAGTGAAAAAAACTGGCATGCTTATTTCTTTTTGTGACATCTTGAAACAAAAATGCATTGGTAGGGTTATGGTTTTAAGGGGACAGATAGCATGACAAAGTGGAAACTGCTGTGTGTAGCATGATTTCTTGCCACAGTGATCTACATCAGAATGCACTTTGGTATGCATCGGAATGGCAGAAATGTGTGCCACTTTTTTAATAATTAACTTTTCTCTTTATGTAATGTTTAGTGCTTAGACTGAAAAGAACTACAGAAGTATAGACCTACAGAAGGCTTCACACATGAACATATACTGTACCAAATGAAGGACTTAACCTTTGACAAGCATTCGACTCTCAATGTAAACCAAGTGCACCTGTGCCTCCTGACTCCCTCCTGTAATTCCTTTCTTTCACGAGGCCAATTTTTTGTAAACTGTTTACCATGAGACCAACAACTGATCCATGGCCAGAGACATTAAACAGACCAATTAAATCTTGCAACAACATATTAAACTATAAAAGGCAGGACAAGCATTACCATTCAATTTGATTTGGGAGGTTGTGCACAACAAAATGGTGGCAACATAAGCTCACAGATCCCAGATGACAGAAGAAAACTCCAGGGATTAACACTGCATAGAAAAGAAAATTCATTCTACACTGCATGAGAAGTAACACGGATACTGTTTAATCGGAAAGTTCAAAGAAACCCCATCAGAAGCTGATACACCACCATTTAAAGACTTGCCATAGTGGTAAACAATACAGACTGCTTAATACATAACCACTTTAATACATCAAGAAAATACACCTTAGTGGAGCTGCAAATGAAAATACATCAAAAAGGAAAAAATGGAAGCAGGATTAGAAGAAAAGAGGGATATTGAGAGGAAGAAATGCCTACTTGGAAAATTTATCCTGGATCATCAAAAGAAGGCTAAGTTAGAAAACAGATTCCAGTAGAATAAATGTAAGGGTGAATGGATTACCAGAAGGAATTCCAGGTAAGGACATGCACTGTGTTTGAAAAGTTAATGACCAAAGAAACACACTTACCAGAATACTTAAACCTTTGAATTGAAAGGATTGATGGAATGTGATTAGTGGCCAGATATGACAGTAAGCCACCCAAGTATTCGTTACTAGCAAGTGCTTTGTCTTAAAAGGAGACTGGTTAATAAGAAATGGTAGATTTCATTGAGATGTTCTTTGTGAGAAATAGCAATTACAATTGATCGCTGATTGATTATGGGGAATTATAAACACCAGCTACTAAAGCCAGTGATATAAGCAGAACTAATATACACAGCTTTTGAGATTGCGTAGAGAAATAGAGTTAACATTGCATAAATCTGAACAAGGAAATGTGAAATACATTGAAAGACAGCAAAAAAGAAGATCACAGAATAAACAATTCATACTAGAGGAGCAGTTATCAGAAAAAGAGGTGATGCAGGAGATAACACATAAAAATATCTTATAGTCTACAGAAATGCTGATGAGACATCATAGATGCCATTATCTCTGTTTGATCAAAACACATCTATGGAAGACAGGAGATAAGGAAAATAGTACACATTTTAAAAATGATGCAGCTCAGAATAGCCAAACTGCCAACCAGGTGCTTGTATCGAGACCAAGCATAAAATTACATCATTTTCCAGAGAATGTAAAGGAGAGAAGACAGGAAGACAACTTCAGTACTTCACAAGTAGAAGATATTCAACGAAGTAAATATTTGTGATAACTTAGATTCAGGAAATAATTAATGCTGGAAGAGTGTAAGAAATTCAAATAATTGAATGTAATGCTAAGATTGTACAACATAAAACAAGAAAATCTCTCATCCAAAAAACACTAAACCAAATTTACAGTATCCAAAAATGTATAAACAACTCCTCAACTAAGTCAAATGCATGTGGAAGGTAGTAAATTTATTTTTATTACAATACATGTGGGAAAAGAGAAGTTTTCATTTCTTCTCGCTTAGCATTAAAATTACTTGTGTTACATTACTTTGCTTTCTAGGTCATTAGCACAATGTGGGAATGGACATGCCTTTAGTTAATTATATCTCATTAATGCCAACAATGCTGGTCTTGCTGTACTATTAATCACACCTGCAGATCAAGTTATGTGGACTGTCATGTCCCATTCAAGTTGAGAGGACCTGAAATGGAGACCACACTCACACATGTGCTCCTCTCTAACTCAATAGTACTAAATGTACAGTATTTAGTGCCCTGAATAAGCACACTAAATGTGAGAAAATGATTTCAGCCAAGCAAGAAATTTAAAAGCTGCATTTCCTGTTCAGCTGGAAAGATTTTTCTCACATGTACTTTTTTTGTCTCTCACCTCTAGGCAGTTGTCCAAACTCCTGGCAGTCAGGAACATAACACCTAATTCATTGACTGTCTTAGGCATTAGTGAGTTAAATCGGTACTTACGTATTATCGCAACCACATTCCAAACAACTGGATAATACGTAACTGCCGATAGCAGCTTGGTAACTGTATAATCGAAATATTGACAATGTGTCTGTACTTTTAGGCTTTCTCCCCACTTCTTGACTAGCAGGTTGAGTTCCATTAAATAAGAAGCCAAATCATTCGAAGTGTGTGTGTGTGTGTGTGTGTGTGGTGTGTGGTCTGTGATGGTGGGTCATAGGGCAGTCTTTGACCCTGTGCTGTATTGCAGGAAAACTCTCCCAAACACATGCGTATACTCCAAAAGTAACCGCTCCTTCACTAAGAATGAATGAACCAGACCGCAATCTTTAATATGTTGCCCTATAAAAAGTGCAATGGATTTGAGTCTGATTTCACAACCTGTACAAGTGTACCTGTGCTCTGTTCAAATGTTCCTCATTGGACGTTCTTCAGAAGTAATTGCGTGGGGTCATTTTCACTTTTTAGTTTATCTTATTTATGGGCGAAGAGCTCACCGTTCTGTTCAACATACTCTTGTTGGCTGGCACTCTGCTGAAGTCAGCGAATTACCCTTCTGAAGGACAACTTATTTCACTAACAATTAACAATATGGAAAAACAGTGCATTCTGTTATGAAATACCTCACGTTACTAATACATCGATGCATAATTCACGAAAGAAGGCGAAACCAAAATGTTGGAGCAACTAAGTATTAACAATAAAACCGCTGCAAATGTTGTCCCAGGCTGGCCCCAGCATAGCCAGTCACCATTGCCTGGTAATTCTTTCACAAAGCCAAATATTATCCAGTCAGGCATAAACTACCCTGAATTGCTATCGTCAATTACGTATTATCCAGGTATTTGAATGTGGTTGCGATAATACGTAAGTACCGTTAAATCTTCCAAAAGTGTTCTGCAGGAATACAAACATTTTCACTGAAATATACAGGCAGACTCTGTTAGGAGTTGGGCAAATTAAAACAGCTAATTTTTATTATAGCAATAACCCACCTGGGTGTGGGTAATGCTGGATTTACCCACGGTTGGCGTGGTTTGGACCCGGGGGCGAAGCCCGAGGGACCAAACAAAGCCAACCGTGGGTAAATCCAGCATTACCCACACCCAGAAGTGGTTATTGCTATTATTAATGACATTATTTAAGAAAAGAAATAATTACTTTTCTTAAATAATGGCATTGTATAATGCCTCTTTACTGCCCTTCCGCAGCTGTCTGATATTCTGCGGCAGTTCTGATGTACTGCGCATGCCTATGCAGTACATCAGAGCTGTGGGCAAAAGCACGGTTTCGCTATGTTAAATGGGTTTAACATAGCGAGACAGCTTTAAAATAAGCAACGGAGATCTCCGTTGCTTATTGTAAAGCTGTCTCGCTATGTTAAATCCATTTAACATAGCGAAACAGTAAAAAGCAATGGAGATCTTGCTTTTTTTTTTAAAACTGTCTCGCTATGTTAAATGGGTTTAACATAGCGAGACAGCTTTAAAATAAGCAACAGATATCTCCGTTGCTTATTTTAAAGCTGTCTCGCTATGTTAAACCCATTTAATATAGCGAGACAGCTTTAAAAAAAAAAGCAACGGAGATCGCAAGATCTCCGTTGCTTTTTACACACTGTGTCGCTATGTTAAAGGAGTTTAACATAGCGAGACAGCTTTAAAAAAAGCAACGGAGATCTCCATTGCTTTTTTTAAACCTGTGTCGCTATGTTAAACTCTTTTAACATAGCGAGATTAGCTTATACTAACGGAAAAAGTCCGGGTGACCGGACCTTTTTCCGTTAGTATATTGAGGGATTTACAACGGGCACGCTGGTTGGGCTAGCCAATCAGCGTTCACGTTTTAGGGGAGGAATTGTATAATATGATTTTGTTACTTTTGGAAAGATTATTGAAGTAAGGTCCTTAGAGTAAACTGCAAACTGCTTTCTTACTTCCTTGGCTTGAGGTAGTCTTCTAACAAGACAAAGCAACACTGGAGTCAACTCAGTGTTCTAACCAGTGATAACTAACTCAACAGATGCAGCATACAGCAGTGTATCAGAAAGCATCAGATCCACAGCATATTGAAGTTTGTTTGTACATTATCTTAAAAAGATTCTGTTGTTGCAGTTCTCTAAGCACCAGTAGCAAATACTGTATTTTGATAGGAAAGAAAGAACGTATACCCTAACAAAATTTTCTGAGAACTGCAAGTCACGGATGACACTATAACCAGTGCTGCAGCAAGCAAAAGAGACTCAATAAGACCCGATAATAAAAAGGCAGACTGCATTAGATAAGGATAATATAAACTTTGTAGAAAAGTTGCACAGAGCTGTCGTTACATATGCAGACTAATGCTGTTGCAGTACAGTAATGAGTTCCAAGAAAATACATAAAATGTTGTGTACAGAGTATGACAGAGGTGATTATCTCACTGACCTTATCAATGAATGCACAGGCAAGAAATACAGCAATAGAAATACAGTGATAATCCCGCATGAGGAGAGATAGATAGTTCATATAAACAACCACAGAAGAGATTGCTCTAATGTGTTTAAGAGCAGATACTTTTCTAATGGAAAATAATATCAATGCACCAAGTAATTTAATTTATACTTACATTTAGTAACTAACACAAGAAAAAGCAAGAATAGAAGAAACATTGACTTCATATAGAACTATTCTGCAAATAGGATCCAGGATATTACAGCTGTAAAACAGTAGGATATAAACATGTATACGATTATTGCATACAAGGAGCTTTGATATAAAGAACACATTGGGTCATTCCTGGTAGCCAATGGGGCCAATGAGTTCTTTGTATCACTCTTCTCCTTGGCTAAATCCATAGAAAAAATAGAAAACATGGGTAGACACGTTCCTGTTATCTCTGTGGCCAGCCTGGTGGACATAGGCATCTTGAGGTAATGTAACAATTGTCTCATGTATACTGAAAACCACGTAATCCTGAAACTAGCAAACATAGTATGTAAGAGATGCAATTACTTTGTGAAAATTGAAATATGACTCTTACATACTGACAAATCAAATGACAAGCCAGTATGTACACATCATCTCCCTTACTAAATATAGTCTTAACACATAAACCCACATACGTGGAGGTACTCACAAGTAACTTAATAAAACCTCTTAGTGCTCCTGTACACTGCCCTCAGAAATGTCATGCAATCAAAATGAAGTTAACACCAACTACTATGCATAAAAATGCTCATCACAGTGTCTCCACAAGCAAGTTCTTAAGGCAAAACACCACACATTCAAACATGTTGGCCATGGGAGACTCCATTGTGAGACATAAGGATGCCCTCCTCAACAGGTTGGATAAAAGGAGGGTTACAGTCAGTTGCCTGTCAGGGGCCAGGCTTCTCCAGATCATGCAGGCACTCAGATTACTCAACTACAAGTACCAGTATGACTCAGTTATAGTCTATGTGGGTGTAAATGAATGACCTGAGACATACCTCCCGAGACTATATGAAGAGACATGATGTGCCTCTCTGAATATGTGTTGCAGGCTAGTATGAGCCTCACTTTGAGAAGCATTCTACCCTCACAGAGAATGACACCACATAGAAAAAAGTTCCTGGTGTCATTCCAGGGGATCCAGTATTTGTCTGCCTGGGACAACATGATCGACAGACCATGCTGCTTTGCCAGAGATGGTCTGCATCCATCATTGCTAGGCTTTAGAGTACTGGCCAAGGCATTAGCTCCCCTGTAGTTCCTTTTTTGACAGACGCAAACCAACAGACCTACCAGTGTAACAAATTATTCTAATGCTAAGCTGAAAGTACTACTGTTCAATGCTAGGAGTCTTAACAAGAAACTGCACTCCCTGGAAGTTCACCTTTATTTGGAGAATGCTTATATCTGTGCACTTACAAAGACATGGCTCAGGAAAGCACCCAGCAATGCAAGATTACAATGCCTATTACACATTCAGATCAGCCTCTGAAAAGGAAAAAAATGAAAGGAGGAGGTTTTCCATTTACATATAAAGCAATCACACCTCTAGATTGGTCAAGCAGGATGATTTGCTTGAGCTGCTTCATTTCCAGCTGACCATAGGCAAAATAGCCCACCATATCATCTCTAGCTACAGTTTCCCAACTGTGAACCATGAAAACCACTTCATATAACTGAAGTTACTAGATTGACTTATGATTTAGCCCAACACACTACTCATGGGTAATTTTAACTACTCCTCCATAAACTAGGAAACATATACAACCATTAACATGTAGGCTCTTTGATTCCTGGACATTGTCAATGCATATGTTCTGGAACAGCTGGTCTGCACTCTCATGATAAGCTCAAATATCCTTGATATAGCATTCTCAAACAGGAGGGAGCATTGCACTCCCTCCAGTGTAATGTCCTCATTGGTAAGATTGAATTATAAATCAGTCTCTTTTGAAATAAATGTTAACAGTAATACCCTATCAAACCTTAAAACCCTAAAGAATTTTTCCAAGGCAAATTACCTCATATTAAGTGTTGGCATAGGTAATTTTAAAGATCCCCCAAACCCAAAACATGGAGGCCTATGCAGAAGTATACATGAATGCCCTGTACAACCACTTAAACAACTGCACAGAAAAGACAGTACCTGATCGAATTTATCCCAGGTCTGTCCAGAAAAAAACAGCCACCCTTGTTGACCCCTGGCATAAAAAAAAACAATACAACAGAAGGAAGAAATTTCTGTCTAGAAATAAGTGGGAGGAAGAACAACAGAGAGAACAATCCCTCATTAGTTTCAACAGGCAAATAAGGGAACTAGTCAAGTCTTCAAACTGTGAACCTATGAACCTATATAACAATATGTTATGACTGGTATGTCTTATCCTGTCATGTAATTCAAGGTTAATATTGTAACTGTGTGCAACTTCACTCACCAGAACAGAATTTAAGGCATCTTGGAAACTGAGCTAACATGATATGGCAAAGGGGTAAATATAAGTAAGAATTCTGTCACTGCACAATGCTGAAACTAACAAATACAGTTTGACTAGGTTAATGAAAATATTTATCTAATAACAATCTTGCAGAAGTGCCAGAATGCAACATAATGCTTATTAAAACATGGACCTGAAATTTAATAGAAGTTGAAATAAAAATGATATAAGATAAATTTTAATGGAGTGATGGCAGAGTTATCATGCATAATTTGAGCCAGTAGCATTATGTATCAATCTACTGATTAAAGAACAAAGGCAAGCAGATTCAAATGCATGGAATGTAATGCTCCCTACTATATGGATTTGAAGTATATTGAATACTCTTAGTTATGTAATGTGAGGTGCCTTGATAACCAGTTTAAATAAGATCCAGGTATTCAAAAACATGTTATAAATGATTCTCAACATGCATTATAATAATTGTTCCTATTTTGATGAAGTAGTATAAAATTTTAAGATACATATACGGATAAAGAATTTCTTAGCTTGTCACGTTAGTGACAGTTGTTGGCAGTAACAACTCTGCTGATGACTTGGGTTTGGTAAAATGGGTAGTGTTTATCTTACAGAAACAAGGTACCCAGTTTGATTCTCAGTTTTGAAAGAACTGTGCTAAGCGTAAAATGGCCCACAAGGGCAGCTAGCCTAGTACTTGCTTATGAGTGTAGGCATTAATGTTATCGATCCCCAAAGGCCACCTTGAAAGAAGAAACCTGGAGGTTAGAACAGATCCAATCACATAGTGCAGGGACTTAGCACAGAATGGAACACAACAATTTCCTAATCGATGCTGTAATTTCTAACATGAATCATAGGCATATATTTATTGTCATAGACTAGCTAGGGAATAATGGTCTCTAAGTTAACTAATCTCAAAGTAAATTGCATAATCAAATTAAACAATAAAACATCTAAAGAAAAAAAAGAAACTATGCTGCCCATAAACTAGGATGACAGGGAAAAGCAATGTGAGATACATTTTAGAAATGATTAACTAGTTTATTCTCAACAAGTAAAAATTAGTGGAACAGGAAGTTGGTTGAACTGGAAACATATTAAAAACTTACAGGGATAGCATGTGGTAAACACCTATGGCCCAAATCTGGATAACCATACTAATAAAAGTAACTACATGACAGTTATATAACAGGAGATTTCAATCTAACCTTAGATCCAAATGAAGACAGGCCTTTCAAGAACAAATATACATACACCCATATCTATCTATCTATCTATCTATCTATCTATCTATCTATCTATCTATCTATCTACCTATCTATCTATATCATGCTAAAGCAAGAACTGTGATGTTAGATAAGATGGATGAAGAAAATTGAAAGGCTGCAGGTAAGTTTTCATGAGGAGGTACACAGATTATAAGGCTAACAGTTCAAGACTCTTTGTGAGCCTAGCTAGTGTAACCTAACTTTACTCCTTATATGGAACCTAGGGGGAGACAGATGGCAAGGGTTTGTGCCTAGGTCTTGAATATTTTACATATTTTACAGATTGCTATTAAAGTAGAAGGAGCTATCCATAAGGGACATAGGCAGCACACCAGGTGTGCATTTACAATTCCACATCTATTGATCCATATTGGTCTTGAAGAGGGCCAGGGAAGGATTCTGCTTTATGTGAATAGGAAGCCTATTCCAAAGAAAGGGCAATCTCTGGGACACATTTCTGTCTCTCCAGCATATTTTGTTTGATTCACTGACTAAGTTTAGATCCATAGACTGACTGACCCTCATATTGCTTGTCTTGCGGATATGTAGTGTTTACCAGTTATGTAAACCTTCTAATGCAGGCAAGTCGAGTTGATATGGCCAATGTGGGGGGGGGGGTCTATCATGATTAAATATTTCTGCCATGAATGTAACTGTTCATGTATATGCAAAATCCTGTAGTGCATTAGACTCTGGAGGGAAGACTTACTAATTTATGAAAATCAACATACCACATTGCAAACTACATAAACAGGTTTGCTCTATGATCAGTTAAAAGTTGATAAGCCATCCTACTCCTATGCCATTTGATCTTCATCTTTTCTAGCATTAATTTCATTAAATCAGGCTGCAAACCCCAAACCCCCCTCCTGCTCCCAAATTAAAACCTCTTTCTTGACCTTTGCCCTAATCTAGGATCTCATCCCCATCCTGCACCCTTACCACAGCTGCTGCACATACCTCATACGAACTTGAATAATGTATTCAGGTAAGTTGTAAGATCTGCTTGTTTGAACTCGTATTCAAATTCAGGCAAAAGGCAAGTGGCAGACTACCAGAGTTACAAGATGCTTGAGTCCCAGGCTTGGAGATAGTAATGCTTGAGCACTTGGGACTCAGGCACTCGAAGAACACCTCTGTTATGTTTTTTTGCAGATAACAGCTCTCTTGTGATTTTTGTAACAACAGTGCTAGAATTCAAAATAAGATATATTGGTGATGTATACAACTGTTGTGTTAGAATCAAATGATTTGAATGTGAAACAAAATCTGTTGATGACAAAGATTTGAAGACGTGTAAGAACATCTGCTGTATTATTGCCAGTGTGTTTTAGTTGGGCTATTGCACTTTGTTTTCCTTTAAAGAAAAGTGCTGGGCTATGTTGTTACTGATGAAAGAGTGGCATCCCAGAAGTTGTGATACTTTGCTGACTGCATTATAGCCATCAGGACATTTTTTGTTTTAAGATATTTTATTTTACTTATGTATTTCATGACTAACGTAAGAAGAGATGGCATACATCTGCTTCGTCCATCAGCAGGTGAAGTAACACCTGCCTGTAGACTCAATTGCTCAGATACACTTCAGCAATGTGCTCTTAGACAGTATAAAGGAATGTTTTTGAGTATAGAATTCATGTCATGCTGGGACACAAATGCCAGTGAGGCTGGTTAGTTGGCTGTTGCAGTTCTTATGCTGGTTTGAAGAAGTCACTTTTTGCTTGTGAAAGTCATGTCTTTGTAGAAATAGTTCTAGTGAGAACAGTCCATTAGAGTTTTTATTGTTTTTCTTTTTTTTTTTTTTGCTAGACTAATTGAAAACCTCTTATTAGTAATAGGATAACATAACCATTTTTAATTAATGCAGACTACATTTTTATATACTTTTATAATTTTGGTATATCAGACCAAAGAGTATACGTATATTAACTGTAAGTAAACAAAATGACATCCATAGCTCTCAACTGTTTAGATTTTCTCAGAATGTTCACATTTTTGCCTGACATTTTTGTTCTGTTCCTCATAAAATTTGTGTTTTTCTGGCAAATCACAGAGGATTGAAGTAACTATATAATAACATATATTTGAGTTTCATACTTCGTATCCTTCAAAAATGCATACTAACACAAATCATGTTATTCTAGCAACTTTCTACGTTTATAGGAACAATATTTAAAATCTGTCACAATTTTAGGGCCTTTGTCCCCCCATTATTTTAGGCTTTGTCCAGATTTTGTGCACTAAGAGGTTGAGAGGTATGATGGCATCCTGTTGTACTGAGCTATTTTTCTCTTAAACCTTAGAACAATGTGTGATGGGAGAACCTAAACAGTGGCTGGCTAGCATGTATTTTGTTCTAGCATGTAGATTTAGCACCATAAATAATTACACTTGCTTTTTTTTAATATTTTAATAATGATACCTATTTGTATACAAGGTAGGCCTACAGCTACTTTTCAGGGATGACCTGGGAACAATGCCTGGTTATGCAACTTGCTCAAGCTCACACAGTAAGCAAATGAGGACTGAGGGAAACAAAACCTGTACCACAGGATCTAAAGCTTACAACCTTAACCTCTGTACAACTGTACTTTATTGTGTCACTTTGCATCATTCATTGTCCAGACATTTTGTTTCTTTGTTTTGGATTACTTTGGTCATGTACTGTAATT
Organism: Protopterus annectens; assembly: GCF_019279795.1. Lineage (NCBI taxonomy): Eukaryota > Metazoa > Chordata > Ceratodontiformes > Protopteridae > Protopterus > Protopterus annectens. Next base: position 320,896,625 of record NC_056734.1, read on the forward strand.
TGAGGATTATCCAGAGCCAGAGAGTTGGTTTTGAAGGTGCAAAGTTGTCACAGTCAAGACTGGATTACATATTATTAGCAAGGCAACATCAGGGCATGGATAACAGACACACAGGCATCCATAAATGCACTATCAGTCATTTAAACTTCTCAATGAATATACAGAGATTAGCTATGCAAGAAGCTAGTTTTAATCATTTAACACAAATCATAGTAAACTTTTCATCTTAAAAAGGAAAAGAACCAGAATGGCTCTTTGGTATATTAGAGATGTGGTAGCATATTAATACATCACTGATGAAGGGCTGTGATAAATTAAAACTGACTAGAAGACAGACCCAAATCAACATGAAATAGTAATGGCTAGTGAGTACCTTGTGCAATCATTAAAGGCATGCTCAAGACCAGTCTTTCTGCAAAGATATTGGTATCCATAAAAGGTACTGCTTCCACTTATGAAAGTTATGAGATCCTTAGAGATCACTTAGGCTGAAAGACTATTGCCCAAATTCCTGAAATTTGTACCCATGCTTTTCAGAGATAAATACTCAGGTGCTATTAGATAACACTGAGTGTGCCTAACTATTTGTCAGTTTTGAAATGGTGCTCCGGGAGGTAGACATATTGTTATTTCACTAAGGTATATATTATGCAGTTTCATTCAACAAATCTCAGCAATTCCATTTATATTTAAAAATGATATTGGTGCTGCAGAGCAAGATATGAATAAAAGTAGTCTGAAAAGACAAAAGCTGTGTGCTGCTTCATATGCAACAGAAAACACGAGTAACTAAAATAAACTATAAGGAATGGAAGCAGTGACCTTCTAAATGACTTCTGCTATTTCTGGAAATAATGCTCCTCAAAAACTGATGGGAGTCATATGTGATACAAGGACTGCAACTTACTTATTTATATCTGTTTGTTAACAAGGGTGGTCTGACTTTGCCAAAGCCCCTTTTCAGCAAAGGCTTGGATATAAAAACTCCAGTTGCAATTAACAGTATTTGAATAACTAAGAAATATTCAGTGTCAGAAAAGTTATGACTATCAAATGAGAAGTAAGATATATATTGTAAAAATGAAGTCATTTATATTAGTTGCATTTAACAATAAGGTAATTTTAATTGGTTTATTTACAGGTGGTTGGGGTTGCATTCCCAGAATACTAAATGCTTGAATTACAAGGCGCTGAGGAGCAAAATGCTAACAGTTTTTCAAAGGAAATCATTACCAGTATACTCTCTAAGTATGTGCCAACAGTAATTTCTTTTGTTTTGGAAGATTTCTTCCTGCTCCATGTTTTTGTAACTGTAGAACTGGTATATCTGAAATTTTAGGGAATGTGTGATTCTTGCCTTCAACATGGGAGTGCAGGATTGCTTGTCCCCATCCAAAAACTACTTAAAGTTAAGTTTTAACCTTTTTGGTATTACAGGCATTTATGTTTGATGATGTGGTTCCTGAGTGTCTTATATGTCAGGATGTAGTAGAAAATCATTCCAAATTATGCTTACAGAAAGGATTCATTACGTTCCCAGTAGTAAGTCACAGGGGGCTTAGATTATCAGCTTCCCAACCAACACCATCTTCGTCAATTATCCACTATCTACATAACTGCAGATAGTGCCATCCTCGTCAGTTATCCACCATCTACATTACTGCAGATAACTCCATCCTTGTCAGTTATCCACCATCTACACTACTGCAGATAATTCCATCCTTTTCAGTTATCCACTATCTACACTACTGCAAATAATGCCATCCCCATCAGTTATCCACCATCTACAATACTGCGGACATCTCCATCCTTGTTTGTTATCCAGTGTAGGCAACTGTTGATAAAGTTGTGCTTTAAAATTTATTTCTTATCAGTGTCTGCTTACTTTAGTCAAATTCCTCATTCTTTTCTGAAATGGAATATAAACTTTGTTTTTGTGGATGTGCATGGCCAGCTTCAGTTGCAAATTATACTAAAATGAATTGCTTGGAGTATATTTGTATTTGCAAGTAGACTGTCCTTTTTAAATAAGAAGAAGTCAAAAGTTCAAAGTTATATTCATACTGGCTGCTCAAAAAGAATAATGTGGAAATTCTGATCAGGGAATTTTGTACTGGTGCTAACTTGATGTTAAAGTGATACATGAAGATGCTCACTTTAAGTGCTGCTATTTTATTTAATAATCGTCCCAACGTATTTTACTAAACTGGCATGGTTCAAATTGAACTGGTATTTTCAAATAGTAACCTAAAGACTTTTTTATAAAAATACTAACCTGTTCACTGATTTTCATGAAGCCTAGAGTTCATTCTTTTGTTTCAGGAACAGAAGCAAAGAGCTAAAACAAAGGTTTCAAAGGATTTGAACCACTGACAGGGAAATTAAGAAAGTACTCACTTAGAAGTTGATAAAAAAGTACAATGTTGTAAAAACTTACAACCTCTGCCTTTAATATTTGCCATTTTAAACAAAAGCAATTCACAATATTCATTTAGAAAAGTATAAACTCTATGTGGAGCAGGGAAACTTTAGACCATCATCCCTCTCATCAACATTTCCAAAACAACTTCCCCTAATAATAATCATAGTGTCAATCAGCTGATCAGGGCAGACCAGAATTCTACATCCCCAGCGACAGTGTTCAGCTTATTTTGTGAGGTCAATGCTGCTCCTAGACAACCTACCACATATAATCCCCACAATGCATCTGAGGTCTGCCCTCCCACTGAGTTGAACCTGGAACATGTCTCGGTTGAGGTTTTCATAGGTTATCCCTACAAGGTGTGCAAGCTGCCTAAAGTAACTTAATAAGAAATCCTGCATCCAGGAAGAAAGAGGTCATTGTCTCCCCTATGCCCCATTTGGCATGTACCTAACTAAACATCTGCAACAACTGGAGAGGCCACAAAAGTACCTCACAAAGAGGATCCTAGGCCTTAAACATTTGTCCTATATGGACAGACTCAAAAAACTCCAACTATTCTCTGTCTCATATCACCTACTTAGAGGCGATCTCTACTTGACTAACAAAGCAATGTCTGACCCAGATCTGTTAGAAATGTTACATCTAAAGAAATTCCAATCCCTCCGCACCACATGCTCCAGAGACCTCGACCTCATTACCACAGTCAACAGAACATGCTGGAGGGACAGGTTCATAACCAGGAGACTGCCCATGCTATGGAATAGACTTCCCATACATGTCAAGCAGAGCACTTCACTGGCCCTCTTGAAGAGAAATCTTGATGAATGGATGGGAAATAGAAAATTCACCCCAGGGATTACTCCAGTGACTTTACTCAAAAAGGGTACTAGGATCTAAGGTCAAGTGGCATGATGCCAGGGTAATCCTATGGACTAGGCTTGTAAAGGCTCCAGTGCCATTAGCCTAGTACACACCTATGAACCTATGAATCTAAGAAAGAACAGTGGGTATACCTCAAAATCTTTGTGGATTTTTGGACTCCTTGCCCAGTGATCACAGGATCATAGCAAGTTACTAGGCTATTGGCCCTGAGGCCCTTGGAAGCCTAGCCAAGAATTTAGCTCATGTTCTGACAAGTCAGCACCTGATGCCCCTGTCCAGCTGGGACACAGGTGGACTCCCAGGGGTGTATTATCTGTTCCCCATCCATTTATCCAGGTTGCACTTAAAAATGGTTAATGAGGTACTCTGCTTGACACAGAGAGGGAGTCTGTTCCACAGAAGGGGAGTCTCTGGGACACAAATCCTGCCAACAAGTCATTTTGATGTCACAGACCAGGTTTAAGTTGTGCATGCATGTTACTTGAGTGGAGCTTGACTTACAAATATGCAGCAGTCCCATCAAGATGGGGCCTGAGATTGCTTTGTATACCAGATAGAGGTCATCGCTGAGGAGTCTGTGGAAAACAAGCACCATCACCTTCTAAAGTAACCAGATTTCTACTGATTATAACAGTGATGTTATCCTTTTGGATGCTACCCAACTCTTATGAGCATAAATAAGAAGTACAATATAGATGTACTGGTAAGATATTCACTTTACCTGTGACTCAGCTCTCACTTCTCCACCACAGACCTGTAAAATAACTGTAGTACTTTTGCTTCAGTTATACCCAGCCAATCAGTCGATCTCCTGCTTCCCTCTGTAGTCACTCATGAACAAGATTGCAAAATACTTAAACTTTTCACCTAAGGTAGCTGATCTCTCTTGCCTGCAGTGAATAATCCAGTCTCTTCTACACAGACCCATAACTACTGAATTGGAAGGGCTGATTTGGATCCTATATACATCACACTTAGCTATGAACTCTGAGGTCAAGAGGGCATCATCATCCTCAGCAATCAATAAAGATGCAACCCTCACATCTCTGATATGTCAAGAAAAACAAAAAATGAAATGAGCTATCTGCTAAAAATGTAATCATTTAATTTTCCACATCTAACACAGTGTTTCACTGATATTATTGTTGCTAATTTATCATTGAAAATTACATACCAAATACATTATAACTAAGTAGCAAACAATTGTATGACTGGTCAGCTGAAATTTTAGGGATCCAGTACATATTAATATAATAAGCAATGTCAAAATAGAAAAGATGGTAATATATTCTCATTCACTGAATTAATTTAAGTAAACTAAAAAAGCTTTTAAATTTTAAGAGAGAGAACTTTTCGGTAAAAGACTGCAGGAATCGTTTATTTCTAATATCTGTACAGGATTCCGTGTGATTTTATATCTGTACTAAAATGAATTCCCTGTGGTTGGCTAACAGCATAATCTTGTGTTATCCAGTTAGGCCTGGAGGCTGCTATATTCCTCATGAAGGGAGGTAAAGGTATCTTGTGTCATGGAAACGCATGGCTGAGCTGTAAGCATTATTAAGGCCTTCTGACATGATGAAAGACACTAGTTTGCTTTTTAGATGATTAATCTTTTCCCCTGTGGACCTACTTGAATACATTAGCAAAACAAGCATAATAAATGTGTTTATCCCAAGACAATTATTAGAAAATTACCTGCAAACAAAATTCTCATTAGAGCACAGTGTTTGAATGGTCTGCCATATGGTGGATGAAAACAGCCAGAAGTAATGAAATCTGTCTGCAAATGCAACAAGTTACAAAATTTATCAGGCTCTATTTTAGTTTCTTCTCTGCATTGTTCTAAAAACAATACAAATAAATCATAAATGCAAAAAAAATAATAGAAGGAGGAGCAAGAAGTTAACTTGACAGCAGTTTAAAAGAAATATTTCTAAAATGTCCTTCTGGCATTGACAGCTGATTCTGTTGATTATCTGCTTCCATTACCACAATGAACATGAACATTTATTCTTACAATCTGTCACACTAAGCTGCTCCTGAGTCACTAAATGAATCTCGCTCTTTCCAAAGATTAAAAAATTATGATGTGCATCTTCAAGTCAATGTAAAAAAATGCTTATGCAGTGCATCATTTGTGGAAAATGTGTTTATTTATCCATCCTTTAGGTAACCAGTAAGTGAAATGGCCAAGATCCTTTATAACCATGATCCAGGAGCAAGCAAATTGTATAAATATTATATAAGTTTAGTTACACATATATTATAACATATACAAACAATCTTCTGGAGAGTTATATGGATCGAGCAGCACATTTCGTGGGATTTCAAATGCACTTATGTGGTGCATGATACAGGAAGCCTTACTAATTAAAATTATATCTGCATCAACACCAGTATACGCAAACATGTCTCTGCACTTTTCAAGACCTTAAAGACTCTGAGCAGCTACCACTGTACAATGAACAAGTCATGCCAGGGTTATGCTTCGTCCTGTGTCTTATGAACGTATTAGCCTTAATCTTAGTTTTCATTATTTTGTTACCTTTTTAATGTCAGATGCAGGGAGCTATGTATCCAGATAAACTTTTCTTCTCTTTTCCTTTTCATATTGCTGACTGACATGTTTTTGTTATCCTATTGAGTAATTTACTTTAGGCTCAGTATCATTTATAATCAAAATATCCCATTTAATATGCATTTCTATTTAGTTTCACACTATCATATAGAAGACCTACCATTTTGAACCCCATCCTGAACTATATGCAAGACTGATCATTTTAAATCCATTTCTTTTTTTTAAGATTTGCTGGAATCTTCACACTACATGTTCTAGCCTGTCTCACGATATGAAAACTGTCTTAACTACAATGTAGAAATTCAAATAATTCAGTAATTACTATGAAAAAAACAACACTACAAATAATGACAATTTGAAAATTCAGACAAATGAGTTGTTCTCTTAGTGTGCATCATTACTGGTTTCTGATCTAAACAGAAATATCTTCAGTCACTTGAGGGTGTGGTATAATTCTTTATAATGTAGAACAGCAACAAAATGGCTTTAATATCTCAGATAAAGTTTATCATTGGCAACAAATGCAACAAAACACTACAGAAGAAAAGATAAGATGAAGATTCAGAAATAATGACATGGATTATAGGCTCTATATTAGATGAACAAATGGTTAAAATGTCGAGTTTGACATGCTCAAAAGCTTTTAAACGATTGTTCATCTAAGTGAAATCCCAGAATATTGAAACAAGGAGTTTCGAAAAGTTATAGCTGGCCAGCCATCAGGAAGCCAATGGCTAATGACGACAATGTACTCTACACCATTACAACTCCCCCCAAAACAAAAAAAAGCAAAAACAAATCGACAAACAAAATAAAGTGGGGGGGATTCACCATCACACCCCCCACATCCCCCCTACCTAAATATACCAACTCTGAGATCGCACCACAGTGGATGACTGTTATAACATTACACAGGGTGAATGTCGAGACCGTACCACAGTGGAGGACTGTAAGAATGGCGAGACAGTGTGAACGTTCTGATGTCAGCCATTGGCTTCCTTCTGGCTGGCCAGCTGTAACTTTTCAAAACTCCTTGTTTCGACATTCTCGGGTTTCGCTTAGATGAACGTTCACTTAAAAGCTGTCGAGCATGTTGCACTCGACATTTTAAGTGTTCATTCATCTATTAGGGAACCAGATTATATAGGGTCAATAAATAGAATAATGCATGAAAAAGGGCAGTTCAGATTTATATGTGACCTAGGACTGCACAAATGTTTTACTATGGCACACCAGGCACATATCATGTGTTTGTAGCATATGAAGATGAAATACATTGTGAGAATGCAAGTGGTTATGCAATTCAGAAGACAAACTTTGCACCAAGGAAGTCTACACATTTAACATTACTATATATTTAGCAAGGGATATTAGCTGAGAGGAGTCCACCATAATGGCACAATGTAAATACAATGTGTGACTCCCAGCTACTTCTTCAAACATGCTCACACAATAAATATAACCTGAATTCCACCATGTCTCTCAGATAAAACTGCTACCAGTACCATTGTATTCTAACAGTACCTTAACTGCTCCAACAGTAATATATACATACAAACACAGAAAGGAACACTTACCATTAAACACTTTATCATCATGCCTCCTGTATTTATTTGCCACTGTAATGATAGCCCAGCAGAAACATGACTGCTTCCACAAGTACAAGATGTACACACAAATGCAGACAGACAGGCAGTTAGACAGTCAGGCATGCACACACACACACACACACACACACACACACACACACACACACACACACACACACACACACACACACACACACAAGCTTGCACACTCATCCACCTACATGCACATACACACACACACACACACACACACACACACACACACACACACACATGTGCGCACACACGCACACACACACTCATACACAATCATGTGCACATGCATGCACACATCATTGAAACATTTTTCCATCATGGCTCCTGAATGCAGTTGCCTGACCGAAGAGGCATAACTGCTCCTATGGGTACCTCTAATCAATATTTAAAGCAGTAAATGATGATAGGAGCTTCTCAGCATAGTAAGACTGACTCTCAAAACATTTGGCATGAATTACAGAGTATATGTACAAATTAGATGTATTGTGCAAGCCTCAAATCCTCACAAGAACAAGAAAACTCTGCTGACTATATGGAATCATACACCACTAAACTGTACCAGCATGTAAACAAAGACATAGATGTGGCTGTTCATGGTAGAAATAAGCAAAGGGCAAATGCTAGAAAACAACCCTCCTCACCCACCCAGTGGAACTGTAATACATAATAAAAAAAATAATATTTGGCTAAAAGTATGAAGAGTAATACCCAGAATGATTGAGATTTCATCATTAAGGTAACAAATAACTCAACTGCTCAATTAAAGACATCAAAGCCATGTCTGAGGTGATAAGAGACACCTGAGCTAAAGAAAATCTCAGTTGTTTTTTTTTTAGTCATGCTCATAATCTTAGGAGCACAACACAATAATGTGCTGAGCTGATTGTGAACAATGTTAACTTCATCAAACCTGAAGATATAGCAAACCTAATAACTGACAAATGAAACTCATACTTTAATCTGCTCCCCACCATGTAGCCCACATGAAATACCTGGAATGAAACCTCCCCCAGCTAACTTACATGACCAAGTCCTGAAAGCACTTTCAAAAGCAAAAAATACTGCAATGATCAGTACTGAAAACATGCCTGGATGCATATTAAATAGTATGAAGCAATGTAGCCAGACCTCTAACAACATTTTTCACCCTTACGTACAAGTTTTGTATCAAGAGAATGGAAAACAGCAACAGTAATTCACCTGTATAAAAGAAAATGTGCCACAGACCTAGGAAATTTAGGCCCATAAGCTTGACAATCCTCATATTTTAACCCATGGAAAGAATCATCATGGAATAAATCAATAAGGGCATAGGGAACCTCAAAACACTAGACCCATCTCAGTTTGAATTCATCAATGGCAGGTAATGCTTACTCAACCTGGTAGACTTTTTGAAAATGTTACCAAATCAATACACAAAGGTGAAATGGTATACACTGCTTCTCTAGACCTGGCTAAGGCTTTTGACACAGTCCCCCATTCAGGCATAGTAGAAAAACTTAATAAACTAGGAATAAACCCTTATGTCACCCATTGGATCACCACCTAGCTCACAGATAGAATGCAGAAGACAAAAATAACGGAACTTATCCAGTCACAAGTGGAGTTCCCCAGGGCTCAGTGATGGGACCTCTCCTCTCTGGCATCGACTTCTTGAAAGTCAAAGTCAGTACTAGGGTTTTGGCTAACCATTTTTGCAGCTGACTTGAAGCTAGGAGTAGATACTGAATTCTCTAAAGACTTAGCTGTCCTGCAGTTTTAATTTGTCAAGGGCTGGTTATGCTTACTCAATCTGGTGGAGTTTTTGAAAAATTTACCAAGTCAATGCACAAAGGTAAAATTGTATCAGAACATAGACTAAAGTTAAATAACGAAAATGCATTATTGTACCCTTTGGGAAGTCATCTGCCCCAGGGAACTACACCACAAGAGTTGACACTGTCATTTGAGATCTGGCAAGTTATGCAAACTTAACTTTTGACCCACATGCATCTATTGTGGTGAGAAAATCCTTCTATATTTTACAGTTCTTTAACAAAGGGGATTGCTTCTAAGTCTAAGGGTGTCATTGTCACCCTTTATTCAGCCCCTGTAAGGTCAGTCATTGAATATAATGCATAGAACACTCACAGTAAAACCTTACAAAAAAGGATACTAGGGTTAAACAATTTGTCTTACGTGAGCCACGTCAAAGCCCTGATGCTATTCTCAGTCCCTTGCAGACTGTTTAGAAGTGACCTGTGTCTGGCATAAAAGACATCTTCTGAGCCAATACTGATGGACCCACTAAACATCAGCAAGTCAGACAACATCAGAAATATTCAGTCCAGGGATATCAAAACCTCTTCTTCAAGAAAAACAGAATAGTTAAAAGAGATAGGTATGGTTGGCAGATGATACCATAGCTCTATAACAGACTTCCATTCACTTAAAATAAAGCTCATCCTTGTCCAATTTCAAGCTCAATTTTGATCTAAAGATGGGTAATAGAAATTTACCCCAGCCCCCCCTGCCCCACCATTCTACTAATTGATGAAGGCAAATAGAAATATTTTAACCCAAGACTGTGGACTTTCTAAATATCTGTGTCATGATCCCAATTATTACAACTACAGGGAAATAAGTACAGTCCATGAATCGGTAAGATTAACTTGAACACTAAATACAATAGATAATCCTAAGCTCCAAATGAGAAATTTGTCATGGCTTAAAGAGGTTTGCAAGGTGTGACACCTATGCCCTGGCCCAGCAATCAAGGAGCCTCAATCCTCACCACTAACACCAGAGAGGGTGTCTCATATGAGAGGAAAGGATAACAAATACACACAGTAAAGTGCAATTTCCCTTAAGAGTACACAGAGAGCACAGTCAGTCTGGAGCTGGTCACTTCCTTGCTCCCCAGATCCCCAATAAGACTTCCCACTGGCACAGCTATAGGGTCCAGATCTCGGCTTAGCTGGGCAAGCTAAAATCTCCAGCACCCTCTCTGTCCAACCAGTGCTTCGTGTCCCTGCCCAAGTAGCTGACACACCCACACTTTGAGATAAGTGTTTACAACCACACAGACACTCCTGGGGAAGGCTGATACAGGTTCTCCAGCTGTGCCCATTTTACCCAAACTATACAGTAGTACCCTGCCACCACCCAGCTAATAATTATCTGCTACTCAAAGGCCCTTAAAAGGGTGTCCAGTTATTATTGTGCAATATTATTATCCAGTTGGTAGTGTGACTAATCAGTCAAAGCTTATTTGGAGTGATTTGAACAGTAAACTCTATAAATATGCAATGTACTCTAGAGCCTAAATTATCTCTACACAAACCAGCCACAGTTAAAAGATTTTAAAATATTTAATAATAAATAATTAAAACCACAAGACAATATTTTCTACTACACGGTCAGTGCTAGTTAAGAGTTCAAAGATCACACAGAAATACTTAAAATAATTCAGTAGTACATTTCTGACATCACAGAAAAACAATTAGTCTAATATTTCTAGCTTCTAGCTATCTCTAAAAGAAAACACAAGTGTAAGATAGCTTACATAAAGAAAACAGGCAGAGTTCTGTGAGTTGGATGAGACAAAAATGCTCAATTCCTTCTGATATTGTACTGATAGTGATATTGCAGTTCTGATAAACATTACATCATCTTTTTACACTTTCCTGGTGTTCCCAGGCTACACATTAATTGCATTTACATTCTTAATATCTCCCTTTTGTTATCTTGCAGCTGGTCAGGAATAGAGCAATAAAAATATATTTGCATGTTTAAATCTAACAATTTAACTCTTGGTTAAAACAATAGAAATAAGTTCTTCATCTAGACTTTTCAGCACCACTGCTACTTCAAAGGGTCACTACATGCTTTACTTTGGTCAGTAGAGTGCACTGTTGTCACATTTATTTCCAGTTCCACATGTAACAGTATTTCTTTACCTTTAAGACAACAAGCCTGTAGTTTACATTCATATTTACAAATGACAGAATTATCTGCAAAATTCTATCTGGCTAGGCTGGCAGCCTTCACCCTTCTCTACCAGTCTTCACACGAGGGTAGTTAGCCTAGTGCTAATCTATGAAGCTATGAACCTAATTAAGCAGGGAAATGAGTAGTGAACACTAAGTTGTCTGACATATGTTTAAAAGTTAGTGGCCAGTCATGAATACTAATCTTAGCAGTACATATCCAGACTGTATAAAGCATTTCCAGCAAAGACCAGTGTGTATTCCACACCTTAATAGATAGGTGATATAGATACTCCAGTATAAGGTGGGCAGTATTGCTCATATGCACAACCTTTGCTCTACTCATATATAACCATGTTACAGTGCTGACATGGTGTGTAACCTCTGCCCCCTATGTATCAGCAGGACACATTGTATGCTTTCACACAGGAATGTACACAGTGCTGCCTGGAACATATATTCTTCTATATCCCTAAGGTACACTGAACTTTTTCATTAAATCTTGTGCACAACACTGTATTCTGTGCATCATCTGGATATTTAGCTTTAGTTAGGTCTTCTGTACTTACATTGTTGATAATGAGGTAATTACCCTAGTCACAGGTAACTGCATTAAGGATGAACTTGCTAAAAACATACATAACAGAACTACAGCTTGTCCAGATAGATTGTAGGAATTGAACACCACACCTGTATTGGATGTATGTCATTGGCAGAGCATAGCCTTAGTCGTCTGGCTGAACTTCCAGCCAGTACAAACACTGTATAACATTCAGCAGTGGGGGACCTTTACCTGGACTTCCTAATTCCAAACAGCTGCCTGCACAGTGTGACTTGTGACCCACAATGTCTGCAATGCTGTGTATATTGCAGACTATCCATTTCTATTTTTAAGTATTTCCAGTACAAGTAATCATGTTAGGTACATAACTGTCCTTTATGTATGCTTTCATCATCTCCACTACTCACACAAAATGTTGCATATGTAGGCAGTCAGTGCATGGCAGAAATGAACAATACACAACAAAGCTCAGTGCAGTCTTCACTTGGTAGTGCGGCATGCTCTCCATACTGACAAGTGCAAGATTATATCCTCAAGTCACACATCAGTCAGTGCAGCAAATATAACAACTTCCATTCAAGACTTGCACTGCATATAGACAGCATCTCTGGATCACAATCAAAAAGCTGAGTTAAAGACTGAACCCAACATTTGTCTAAACAGAAATGTGCTAAAAATACGTAAATATAATATGGAAAATGCCCATTGTATGACAACGCAGTGCCATAAATACAATGTCATATAATTTACAGAACACTGAAAACTTAAGCATGACTTTCAATCTAATGCTTAAATGTAGCACTTTAATGTAAAATATAATTAACCTAAACCTTTGCCATATTTAGTCAAAACAAAGTTCTGTTCTACGGATACAATGGTAATCTTATTATGATACTCATTAGTCAGATTTAATTGGTTTACTAACTTATACTATTGTTATAGCAGTAAACCACCACAGATTAGCTCTCTTTGTATCTTTTTTACTCCCCTTTCTGCCCATAACTATCTAACTCAGTCTCACATATTCCCACTCATTCTTCTTTCACCTAATGACATAGGACATTGGGAGAGGAAGGGGTCAGTGACTTCCACCTAGTGAGATTAGAAAATTATATGTATGACTGCAACTCTCTCCTCATGGAGACTGATGAGTCCATTGTTGGAAAGGGGTCGTTATTGCCAGTCCAGAGGAGTGCAGGTATGCATACAAATACATTTATACACACAAACGCACAAACACACACACACACACACACACACACACACACACACACACACACACACACACACACACACACACACACACACACACACACACACACACACACACACACACACACACACACACACAAACATGCACAAAAATCATCTGTAGTACTGCTTGTTTCCATACATTTTTCCATGCATGTGTTTTGCTGCCCTATAGCTTACCATAACAACATGCTACAAAGACATTGTCATAATCTGTGATACTAAAGCAATACAGCGTGATCATGTTACAAGGTCTACAGAGTACCTTTGAAAATCCAAAGCTCAGTATGGTTTGAGGAAGTGCTTTCATTTATGAGAGTCAACAGCTTACCATGATTCGACAAAAAAATACCAAATTTCCAAAATAAATAAATTGCAAGATCAGATTGACTTACTTGGAGCAGAAGAGGTGAAAAGAATTAATGTTAAGAGATTGTTAAGTTTCACAATGTATTTACAGTTATCTTTCATATAAATGAGAAAACAACTGAAAATTATTCCATTTACTTTAGAGCATTATTGCTATAAAGATAATTTGTGAAATTCATTTAGATCACCTGATGCAATAATATCACACTGATCACAAATTGTTTGAATAGCAGTGAGAATCCTATAGTTGGAAGTCAAAGTAGCCAAATAAGTATTGTATTTAAAATGCAATAATACAAAAACAATATTTTCTTTTGGGCAAAGCCGACCGTCACATAAGCGATGCACGATTCATCCTCTCTGTCCTGATATGCAAGATATAATCATCTCTTTTATCACTATACCTTAACAGAAAGGGACATTCCCCCAGCAAAGTAATCGCATATACTATGATACAGTAGTGAGTCGATTATCTGAATGTCGATTATCCTGAAATGTCAATTATCTGAACACAGTCTACCAAAGTTTTTGGGTAGGAAAAAATCATAAAGTCTGAATGTGTAAACATTATACATATTCACTTGTGCATGTTTTTTTGAGCTTGTAGCCAGCTCATGAGTGAAAAATATTCTTTATTGTCCACTGGAATCACTGAATGGTTGAAAAGTATATTCCCTGCTTGCAGAAAAAAACAAGATTTTTTACACGTTTCAATGTATATTTGATTATTTGAAAAGTTTGATTATTCTTTATTGTCCACTGGAATCACTGAATGGTTGAAAAGTATATTCCCTGCTTGCAGAAAAAAACAAGATTTTTTACACGTTTCAATGTATATTTGATTATTTGAAAAGTTTGATTATCCAAACTACCCTAGGTCCCAATTAGTTTGAATAATCAAATCTCTACTGTGCTATTAGGCCACAGTACTGGAAAACAGACTGAATAATTGTAAGCAATTCTATGCAAGGAAGTCAGATAGTTCACAAGACTGAATGAAATTCAGAATATACTGATGAAAACATCCTCACTTTGACAAACTTGTAGACGTTCAAAATCTTTCACCATTAATGTGATAAATAAGACAAACAATATTATTAGGAGCATTTTGAAAGGAAAAATGTCCCATCACACACAAACTGCCTTCCTACAAATGCATGCTTATGTGACAAACTAGTCCATGTCAAAAGGGTTATTTTTCAACCAAAACAGGACAACAGTTAGTCATAAATGTACTCCACATGGCTGAAAAAAATGCTAAAACAGAATCCAGGAAATGCTATACAATAAAAGATTCAGCACTTTCCCCTCCATACTAATGAGACTTCAAAATAATATTGTTTAAAAAGTAGTAAAGATTTAAAAACAATTAATTTAACAAAGTGACAAAAATCAGACTTCTTCTTCTTTCGGCTTTTCCCGGTTAGGGGTCGCCACAGCGGATCACCTGTCCGCTCATGACAGAAATCAGACTAATCCAACAAAAAAAATACATTGTTCTTTTAAAATAACCTCATTACAAACTATGAATGAAATTAAGCACATAAAACAAAAATGAAAATGCTGCCCCTGTAAGCTTCAAATTACCCCTAATGCTAACTGGATAGTTCAAACCAGGAGCTGCAAGTCCTTCTAATTTCCATTGCTAATGTGACTTATGGTTTGTTAATGAACTCTGTATCTCCCATCTTACTACAATTTCATATCATCAGTAATAAAAATGTAGAAATTTTTAAAGCTGGATAACAACAGTAAACATCTGTGTATATAAACTTTTATCATAAATGTGTGGTTGGTGTTTGTATAAAACCTCAGTGACAGAAGTCATACATATGTAAAGCACCCTGAAGTTGTCACAAACTGCAGTACAAGGCATTCCAAAAGTCCTGCTCACATGAAGAAAGCATTGCTTAAAGTGAGAACCTAAGAACAATGATGATATTAAACAAATGAATAAACAGACACATTAAATAAATAAATAAATAAATAAATAAACATATACTGACCATCATAAGATACAGGTAGTATACAGACCTGTTATGAGTCAGTACAGTTAGGTAAGTTAAATACGAAAAAAGTGAAAAAAAACAGTTAGTATATGTTACAGATTTAGAAGAATCAGGAAAGTTTATGAGGAAACAGGATATGAAGTAATGCCGTCAGACTAAATACAGATGGGGCTGGACAAGTAAGTTGGCTTTCTTAAGTTAGAGAGAATGGAGCTGAAAATAATGTTGATTAGATTGCCAAATCACTTAACATACTTAAGTTTTTTTCTTGTAGATGTAGTTTTGTTTCAATTCGGTTTCTTTGTTAATCTTGAAAATTAGGATACCTAGACATTTCTACTGACTGAGAAGCAGCATTACAGCTGAAAAATAATAGTAAAATAAGGAATTGCTCACAGTTCTGACTAAAGTCAGTTGGGAATATTCTGAGTGGATAGTGTATTTTGTGGGTATTTCAGTAAAGTTTAAATGTCAATACCAAGTGAATCTTACTGAAAAACTATATACAATCTGAACAGGGTTATAACAGATTTTAATATTAGTCAATTTCATCCATTTGCTAATGCTGTTTTCTTCAGAAATGTCTTTCTTAGACAGGTACTACACAAACAGTTGAGATAAACTGGTTAGAATGTTGCTGAGAGGATGGAAGCCATGACAGTGCAACAGATGCTGGCAAGTTCATGTGAAACGAGTAGAAAGTAAGGCTGTTGTGACCAGAAGGCAAAGTCTGTTTTCTTATATGGAAATAAGATCATCTAAAGGTTTTTGCATTGTGGTAACACTGTGGCTTAGAATTGTGTCTTATAGTTACAGGGTCTAGGTTCAATCCATATATATGGCAATTGTTTGTTTTTAAGTTCTACATAATCTACTGAATGTGTGTCAGCAAACGAGGTCCACTCAAGTTATTTGGGCAACATACAGAACAGGTGACCATCTGAGGCAAACCTATCACTTTAGTGGCATGACTTTTTCAGCTGATACAACACGGTAGTGAACTCTAGCTTTCCAGATGATTTCCAACTCCATCCTTAACCATAGCATATGAGGAGTGCCTCGGTGTTATAAGATATACATGTAACAGAACACCCAGACACATAAGCCATGTGCTGACAAGTTGAAATAACAAAGGGGAAAGTCTTTTTTTTCACTAAAACAGGATATTGGGAAAAAGAATGTTTTATTCCCATTAAGACTGCAATTCAGGAACAAGTGTTCACTGATGGCTTAGAAAGTTTGGTTAATAGACTTAAGCAGAGGAATAACAGTTAATAGAATATCATCTGCACAGATCTTTTGTTTAACAGATATCTGGAACCAAAAGCAGACCTGGAAACAAAAACAGATTAAAGAGGAAGGAGTATACCAGTGTATATGCAAATGGTCTGTACAATCACTCATACAAATGTATTGACTCCACTATACCTGATAGGATCAAAACAAGATCCTCAAGAAAAATAAAGTTTCCTTGGTGGACATTTAGCATTAATAAGTTATACAACAAGAGGAAGAAGTTGCTGTCTAAGAATAAAAAAGAGAGGTCCCAGCACTGGGAAGAACAACCTCCTCAGCTTGAACAAACAAATAAGACAACTTGTAAAATCCTCTAAGGCAACTTTGAAGAAAATTAGCAACCGTAATAAAGGATAACCATAAGGCATTATTCAGCTATATATGTGACCAGTTGTGTGATGAACTAACTGTGGATGTCATCACAAACACTGATCCTGTCAAAATAGCTAACTAATTAGCTAACAGGATTGGTGAAAATTTCACCCCCCTGTCCCCTCCAAACATTACACAAAGCATTCCCTCTACATCTCCCACACACTGCATCTCCAAAGAGCAAGTCATTAATGCTTTCTATAAGACCAGAAACACGGTCTCTATGGGACCGGATGGCATCCCAAGTTGAGTTTTAAAAGATCTAAAACATGAGTTAGCAACTCCATTAAGTACTGCCTTCAACCACAGCCTGAGTACCCATTTTGTCGATGCTGAATGTAAAACATCAACTGTTATCTCCCTTCATAAAAGGGGTACAGCAACAGACCTTGGGAATTACAGACCCATAAGCTTAAACAGCCTTATCTGTTAGGCCATGGAACAAGTCATCATGGACTTTATAAATAAGGATATAAGTGATCTTCAGGCCCAGTTTAGTTTTGTCAAAGGCAGATCATGCCTGTTCAGCCTAGTGGACTTTTTTGAAAATGTCACCAGAGCCGTAGACAAAGGCAGATCTATGCATACAGCCTACCTTGACTTAGCCAAGGCCTTCAACATAATCTCAAATTCAGAGATCATTGATAAACTCTCCCTGTTGAATATCAACCCTTATCTCTTCAGGTGGGTTGCTAAGTGGCTCAGCGACAGATCACACTCAGTCAAAGTTGGGGACTTTACCTCAACCAGCAAACCTGTCATCAGTGGGGTTCCACAGGGGTCAGTGCTGGGCCCCCTATTGTTTGGAATATACTTCTCATAAGTTCAGGTCAAAACAGAGGGGCTGTGGCTAACTAGGTTTGCTAATAACGGTAAATTAGGTGCAATCATTGAATCCCCAAATTATGTCAGTATACTTCGAGAGAGACTTACACAAACCAATGATATGTGCCAAAGCCATGGGCTCAAACACAATGCTAAAAAATGCATTATCATCCCCTTTGGTAAAAATGATATCCCTGCAGACTTTCATCTAAATAATAATAGCCTAAGTAACAACTCAATAGTGAGAGACTTGGGAAATCAAGTTGACTGTAGCCTAAACTTTGAGCACCATGTGTCTACTGTGGTAAGGAAAGCATTCTATGTCACATACATCATTAGCAAAGGCATTGCCTCAAGAGGAAAGGACATTATAACTCCTCTGTACTTAACCCTCATCAGGCCAATAATTTAATACATTGTTCCCTTTGGTATGTACCTTACCAGGTACCTGCAGCAACTTGAGAGATTTCAGAGATTTATAGCCAATAAAATGTAGGGTCTCCAGTACATGTCATACATTGGCAGACTGAAGTCACTATCATTGTACTCAGAAGCATACAGACTACTTATAGGAGACATGTGCCTGGCCTACAGGGCAATATGGGATCTAAACCTAATGGAAGTGCTGCACCTTAACAAGTCAAATGGGACAAGGGACCTAAATCTGGCCTGCAATATAAATAGGACCTGCTGGAGAGACAGATATGTTTCCCAGAGGTTGCCACTCCTCTGGATTAGGCTACTGATTCACATTACACAGAGCCCACTCTATGACCCTGTTTAAGCATAGCCTGGATGAGCCATAAATTCCTGCTGGGGATTTCACCTATGACCTTCCTAGATATGGGTAGTCGTTGCTAACTAAGATCCTGAGTTTTGTCAAGATCCTTTATATTGGATTTCTCTAGTATTATATTGGGTACACACGGCTAGGTTTATAAAGACCTTCAGGTCAATAACCCAATAACCACCTATGAACCTGTAAGTGCAAAGGCAATTCTTTCTCATACTGAGACAAATGGTGAAAGAAATGATAGAGCCCTACTGGCCTTCACCAAGATTGATGTTGAGGAATAGTGACTCAACATCCCCTTGGAAATGATGGAGGGGAAGATCATTTTAAATAGCATTGCAAGCAGGAAAGCCAAATTCAGATAATGTCAGCTTACTTCACCACAGCCATGATGTACTCAGGGATCCATCACAATCTGACAGTTAGTAAGTGTGTTTCTTGATATACATATGGGATTGTATTGGTCAGGTCATTCAAAAAACAATATTTATTAAGTAGGGGCCATCTACTACTTCAATATGATGTGCAAGTATTTTAGCTGGGATCTCAGTCTCTATGTTTATAATAAAGAGTAAGCAAAGAGGCTATGACTCCAATGAGTTCTTCCAAATCTTTGCAACAATAACTGAAATGGTAGGTCATTGAGGAGCGGCATTACCCTTCACTAATACTCCGCAATAAAATGTAGACTAAGGACCGCAGTACCAAAGAGTAGTTTGTAACATTCAGACTGTAGACTACATGGATAAGGTGGTTTACCAGACTTAAAGTAAGATATAGTGTTTGACACTACTAATAGAGGAAGTAGGGCATTTGCCTATGGAAAGACAACTACAGCTGTGTTCATTTCTAATTCTGTTATTGATACAAGCTATTACATTCCATACGGGATGATGTTAAAGTGAGGGGCCCTCAGCAATAGATCTGAGGTAAAATATATTACTAGTAGTCCTGCCTTGGACTAGGCAGACCTCTGAAAGTTCAGATTCATTACATTCCAAAATTCTGAAAAGGAAAGCGCTGGGACTTCAGCAAATCCACAATAAATTGTTTCGAGACTTAAGGAACTCAAGGGATTGCATTCTAAAAAGGCCTTATCTACTTCCATGTTCATCATCTTCAAGAAGGAGGTTTTATTGAAGATGTTTGTTGAACAGTAGAAGATAATTCACGATAACATGAGTGACATTTCATGCCCTTGCAGTTGTCCATTAGTGACACTCCACAATAATTAACTCTTTGATGGCCATCTACTTAGAAACATGTGACTTACTCTCAGCTGCAGTCACATAAATGCTGAAGATGAGCCTATTTTAAGTCTGGCAGCTATACCATCAGATTATAATGAAGATTAAAGGAGTCTTGAAAGATTTATTTTGCCCAATGTTGTAGCCAAAATGAAGCATAAGATAAACAGCATAGTTGTCAGTATCTATTATTTTGGAAGCACCTGCAATGATAGCAAATAGTACTCAGTTTCAGATTCAGAGATGCAGAGTGTAGAATTTTAGTTGTATTGTTTATGGTTACATTGTTTTGTCCTCCAAGGGTCTATTGGATCACACATAGTACACAAGCCTTGCAAAGTTTTAGCACCGCTTGTATTTTTAGGGTCTATATTACAACGTTGAACTGAAGCAAGTTTGAACATTGTAATATTGAACCCTAAAGTCCAAAAGTGGAAAATAGTGAAGACACGGCACATCGATCGACAACAATTTTTTTTTCCCAGGGAAAAAAATCAGTGGGCCATTTTTGGGGCTTTGCTATTTCCTCCACTGTGGTGCAATCTTGGAGTTGGCATATTTAAGTAGCGGGGTGTGGGAGTGAAGCCCTCCAGTTCAGTTTAGGTTTAAGGATAAGTTTTTTTTTTTTGTCACGGAATAGTGATTTTTTTTTTCCCTGGGAAAAAAAATTGCTGTTCTGTGCTTTCGGTTTTGTTGGGTTTCGAACATAATAGTTCAATATTACAACGGTCGAACTTTTGTAAGTCTGATGTTGTGATATAGACCCGTATTTTTAGTCAGGCATTAATCTTAGTAGACGTTGACAAAGATCATCATTAAAATGCCCAGGTAGTATGAAGAAGAACAATGGCTACCATTTACACAATCATAAATTATATTATTTACTTTGCTGTACTCAACTTGCATTCATATAAACTGACAGTCAAGGTGTCATCTCCAATGAGGAATCCAATTATGAAAATATTTCTGCCAGCCTTGTTAGCTTATGTGTTATTACTATATCAGCCACACTGGGCATATATTAAAATTGGCACTCTGAAGAATACAGGAACAAATATTCCATCCAGTGAAGCCAAGTGTCCTGGTTTCAGATCATAGGATTCTCCAGCAGTAACCACACCTTGCCCCCCCATATCCCTCATCAAGGATTTGAACTTCTGCTTTTTGAGCTTATTATCCAGTGCATTTGCAATAGTTGATATTGGCCTGACACCATCCCATTGTCCTTGTTATGAGCTGACATTTCTATCCCAAAAGCTGTTGAGATCTCACCCATGTAAAGGATAGTAAGTGCTTAAATGGTCCCAAATCCAAGCAGTACCATGAAATGTAACCGTTCTAAAGGGAAATGGTCTTCAATAAGCAGACAAGTGATCACTTTTAAAGAATCTCTAGACAAGACAGTGAAACCAAGTCTCATCCCTCAGGTGCATGACCAGCACAGAAATCCAAGTGTGGGACCTTAAATCCGCTAATGCCATGATCTATTTAAGTTTTGATTTTTTTTTTTTTTTTTTGAAAAATTAAATACCCATCAATCTCCTAACTCAGGAAAGAATAGCAGAGACCCTAATAAACAAAAGCAGGTGGTTAATCTAAAACCCAAGTACATTTTGAAAAGTATGAAATACTATGTAGTCATTAGTAAATGCAGAACATTTGCTACTAAACACTCCTGAGAAGTACAGACAAGTTGCACTGGATATTGTCCTTAAACAGGTTATAAGGAAATGTAATATACAGTACTGTTGAGAGGGGGAATCTCTAGCAACTCAATGGAAATCAACATTAGTCCAGCCATAAGAAGTTAAAACTCCTTCATCCTATAGATAAGGGAATGGAATGCCTAGAAAGCTCTGTAAAGAATACGTCTCACTTTAGGGATATGACATTATTTAGTAAAAGCCTGATCATCTTTCTCTTTCAGTCAGGGACAGACTGACAGCTGACTACCAAGATCACTTTCACTACCAAAGTACTTTTCAAACCACAACCTATCACTTAAAGCCAATCTAATAACCCCTTACAAAAACTAATTATGAAAGTTGCGCCTATACAAAACACATCTGAGCAAACCCAACTATATCTGATTACATAAGACCAAGCATCTGATGATGACTCCATACTGACAAACACACCACGATTATTGCTAGTAAAGTAAATAAATAAACAGAAGCACAATGACAGCCAAAAGAGGCATAGTCTGCTTATGTAAGCCTGTAAGGCACTGATTGGTTATGGTATCGATAATTACATTGTACACATGTGCATCAAAGTTTCCCCATGTGCTTCAGCAAAACAAGACAGGCGGGTACACCAGACAGACTCAGGCCATAATGTATCCTAACACAAGGCTACATTTCTAGTAATCCATTAAGGGTAAAGAGCAACATGCAGTGCTGTGAAGCAGAATAATACCAGTATCTTACAGTAAGTAATAGCATTAATGGGCATGACAGAACCCCCCCCCCCATGAGTAAAGCTACTCTCCTCCATTAATGAGCATGACAGAGCTCCCCATGAGTAAAGCCACTCTCCTCCATTAATGGGCATGACACAGCTCCCCATGAGTAAAGCCACTCTCCTCCATTAATGGTCATGACAGAGCCCCCCATGACTAAAGCCATTGTCCTCAATTAATGGGCATGACAGAGCCCCCCATGAGTAAAGCTACTTTCCTCCATTAATGGGCATGACAGAGCTCCCCATGAGTAAAGCCACTCTCCTAAATTAACAGGCATGACAGAGCCCCCCATGAGTAAAGATGCTCTCCTCCATTAATGGGCATGACAGAACCCCCCGTGACTAAAACCACTCTCCTCCATTAATGGGCATGACAGAGCTCACCATGAGTAAAGTAACTGTCCTCCATTAATGGGCATGACAGAGCTCCCCATGAGTAAAGCCACTCTCCTCAATTAATGGGCATGATAGAGCTCCCCATGACTAAAGCCACTTTCCTCCATTAATGGGCATGACAGAGCCCCCCATGAGTAAAGCCATTGTCCTCCATTAATGGGCACAACAGAGCTCTCGTTGAGTAAAGCCAATCTCCTCCATTAATGGGCATGACAGAACCTGCCATAAGTAAAGCCACTCTCCTCCATTAATAGGCATGACAGACACCCCATGAGTAAAGCCACTGTCCTGCATTAATGGGCATGACAGAGCCCCCCCCCTCATGATTAAAGCTATTGTCCTCCATTAATGGTAATGACAGATCTCCCCTTGAGTAAAGCCAATCTCTTCCATTAATGGGCATTACAGAGCCCCCCATGAGTAAAGCCACTCTCCTCAATTAATGGTCATGACAAAGCACCCCATGAGTAAAGCCACTCTCCTTCTTGATTCACCAGTGCTTGCTTTCTGTCCCTCAGTACAACTTCAATAAAATTTGGAGTGGTAAAAGCAGAATCCATGAAAAGCAGACATGACTGGGTCTTCTAATAGGTTCATAAAAACAGTGTGCAAAATAAAGTTCATATGGATTTACTGAACTGCATATCTGTAACAGTAAGAAAGAAAAGGCCTGATAAATCCTAGAAAATGCATCAATTGCTGGGATTAATTTTGAGCAAATTTCCTGTTATCAGTCCTTTTGATTCACAGTCCTATGCAAAGCCTACTGCAGATCTTAGCTTAGTTAAGCCCCATACAGGACTTGCTGAGGATGTTGAATGAAGTCCAGAATACCTTATTTTTCTTGACTGAGGAAGTGGATAATGATATAATAAAGGTAGGATTTGATCTCAGGGTCCCGTATGAAAGTCTTGTAATATACAGTTACACAACATGCATTCTTCAGAGGAACTACCACGTTTGTTATAAAACAAAAAGGGACTGCTGCTCATACTCTTCCTTTTATGCCAAATATAAAGAAGCTATGCCACCAGGACATTCTCTCTATTTTTATTATGGTAGATACAGTTTTTTTCCTGGATTCTAGTCTAGCAACATTTTCTCCTTCAGTTGTAAAACCTGCCACAGCTCAGGCTTCAGCTATTTGCTTAAGGAAGAAAATACGTTTTTAAAAGTTGTCATCCCTTGCTAGAGTTTAACTTCTTTGAGAAATGTTTTCAAAGAACATTATTTTTCTCAACTCCCTAGTGAAGAAAGAAAATGCACCTTACTTGGAGATTTTGCTCACTGCTTTTTTTTTTCCAGTTTTGGTTTTGGTTCTGAGAATGAAGATGATATATGGTAGGCAACATTTCCTCTGAGTTACCAGGCTAATACTCTCACATGTACCTATGACTGGTACCAAATAATGTCATTTAACCAAAAAAAAATAAATAAATCAATGCAGATATGTGTGAAAGCTGCCAGACTGATTTTAAAATTGCAGATATTCATGACAGTGTAAATGATTAAAGAAACCTCATTATATAGCTAACTAAAATGATTAAAGTCATTACATATGGAACCAAGAAATATATGAAGTGGATAAGAAAATATTTTCATATTAGTAGAATTTTTGGAAAACAAGATGTGAATAACTGTGGTATAATTAAAAATAGGAGGTTAATGATAAAATGAACTATGTTTTAGCTTTGTAAAAGTACTGCATTCTTTCTGTATGACTTTTATATAACATAACAATATGTTTATATATTTAGATATAATATCTTCTTCTTCTTTTGGCTTTTCCTGGTTAGGGGTCACCACAGCAGATCACCTGTCCGCTCATGATTGGCAGTGGAGTTTTACAGTGTCGAGTTGCCAGCCTGGTGCCCAACCTTCTAAAGAAGGCACACACATGCACAAACTCACACCTAGGGCCAATTTAGAGTGTCCAATCCACCTACAGCATGTCTTTGTGATGTGGGAGGAAATCGGAGCACCCAGAGGAAACCCATGCGGCCACAGGGAGGACATGCAGACTCCGCACAGAAGGCACCCCAGCTGAGGATCAAACCTGAGAACCTCTTGCTGTGAGGTGGCAATGCTAACTGCTGCACCACCGCAGCCATCCATTTAAATATAATATCTGACTAAATGCAAATATATAAACACAATAGTACGTGGATAAATATGTAAATAAATGGATAGATACAGCACCCCTAAACTTGTCCACTTATATTGAAACCCATTAGAAAGATCTTAAGAGTTTTAAATCCTGTGTGTTAGCAGTTGGACATACAATGATACACTCCAAAGTAAGGATAAACTACAATTTATTAAGCACTTTCATTTACAAAAGCAGGAACTTCATCAGAATGACACAGTTAAAACTCAATGAGTATTTAAATTACCCACAACTATTAATTCATTAAAACCAACCAATAAAATCTGCTTGCATAACTCAAATAGTTAAAAAAAACTGTGGGTCCATAATACTTTAAAGAAAACCACCCATCTCAAATAGCCTAAAACCGACTATGTTAGACATCCAGTCTTTTTAACTTTAAAACGGGGGCTATAGAACATGCATCATTTAAACCAGGTGTAATTGTGTCATTCAAACATAATTGCGACTTTAATTAATTTTTATCAAAATGCTCATTCATTATATAACCTCTGGTATCAAAAACAACCTGCTCCCTAACAATAAACTTAAAGCCATGAGTAGGATGTGTGCTACATACCTATAAAAGGCATTTGCTGTCTTACACTTTTTAATATGTAATAAATGTTCATATATATATATATATATATATATATATATATATATTTATATATATATATATATTTATAATATTTTATATGGCTATCAAAATACTGACTCTCTCCTTATATCTTGAATCCCCCCTGCTTCATCATCATTTATTTCTACTTAGAATTATAGCTTCTGCTTGCATGTATATGAGCCTTAACTGTGTAGCTCTAAAGTATCCCTTCAGATCAGATAATCATAAAACCACATTGTTCTATTGGAAGCATCAACTTATCCCACTTAACGTTTTCCCTCTTCCCCTCCCAGATAAAATCCTTACTCTTTATTAATTACTGTCCACAGCTTATCTGCTGGTTGATAAAAATATGCCTAACCTGTATGTAGCACTAAAGGAACTAAAACATTTTCACTGCTTTTATCTTGCTATATGTCCATGAACAAGAACTTCCAGCTTCTTAGTTTTTGTATAACCTTTTGTTTACTTTCTTTCCACATATTTTTAGCTGCCATAATAGAAACCTTTGAAACTCATACTCCTAAATACTACATTTTATCATGTCACCATAAATATCAGTGTTGGTAAATCAATTCATGCGCGGACACATAGTTTACAGCTATAGTCTTTGTTTTTGCCTTCATTAATTTTATATCTCAAAAGTCCTATATTTCACCTTTGACCATAATGCCTCATAGATGGTTAAATGTTGTGATGAGATTCACACAGTATTAAAAGGCAATGGCTCTTAATTCAAGACATTAATGCTACCTTTGATAATTCCATGAATTGGACCAATTAAAAAGACTGTGCAGTACTGAGGGTATACCTAACTTAGGGAGTTGAAAAAAATTGTGATCCTAAAGTCACAACATTTTGAACTCAAATTGTATATTTTAACACATGGAAGTTCTTGTGTAGAATTTTAAAAGGTGATCTGAGTTTACCTTATTGAATTAAAAGCTACTACTATGCGAATCCCCTAACTGAGCTAATTGCTATTTGGCAGAAATGACAGTGGGGCCTTGCCTTTGTTATAAATGATGGTTAACAAGACCCAGATGAGGGACTGCTTTGTTTCAGAGAGTCTTTTCCACTATGAAAATGTCTCCCACTTGTTATATCAATTACATCATCATTACAGCAATAAAAAATAATTCTGGGTGTTTATAAAATTAATTGAAGACATTGAGTGATGGCATAAAGGCTAAAAGCTTACTAAGAGAATAAGTGGTCTTCCAATTTGCTCATAGCTGTGCATGCTGTGTGTAAGTGTCCTGCAATGGCGGCCACCTTGTTTAAGATTAGTTCACTGCATGGTAGTGAGTGCTGGGATAAGAACCAGCCCCACTGCTACCTGCACTGGACTAAACATGTTAAGAGAAAACAAATGAATGACCATGTGAAACAAAAAGAGTGCCAGAATCTGACAAACCCCTCTGGTAGAAAGAGAAAGGGGCACTGTTAGATGTAACAGATTAAGAGGTAAGCAAGAGATAGCAAGGAACCTGTGTGTTAATGGCAGCCTTTAGCAGTGACCACACTGTTTACCAAAGTCAGACCTTAAACAATTATAATTTAATGGTCCAACTGCTACCACAGTTTCTGCAAGTTGGGTGCCCAAACATTTTATACTTTATTTTTGTGGTGGACCAATAAAAGTTTTTTTTAATGCAGTGGATAGGGAAAAGTTAACAACAGGTGATCTTATTTTAGAAAGTGTAATGCATAACATTCCTAATAGAGCTGTGAAGTCTTGGAACAGCTTCAAGTAATTTAGTAATGATGCTTCAGCTTCTGTTTAGAAAACTAGTCTATTATGCATTAGTAAGGCAAATTTACATTTATCTTCTACAATGTACCCAGAGTCAGTCCTGTTAGGTAGGAGGATTCCGTAAAGATAATAAGAACTTGTATTTATCACCCTTGAACTATCTCCATTTCAGATAATACTTCAGAGCAATCAAACAGGGTTTAGATAAGTTAAGAAACATTAGTGGGAGGTGATATTGTGTCAATATGTCTGGAAAATGCAAAAGTTTAAGATCACTAATTTCTTGTTAATATCTAATGCAGATAACAACAAGAAAATCTTCATTGTAGCATCATTTATTTATTTAGTTAGTTATTTATTTATGTCACCTGGGAAGATAGCTGGTCCAAGGATACATTTTAGTCTACAACCCTAACCTGTAGGTAAGATGATATATAAAAACATTGAGGAATAATTCAAAGCAGTCACAGACATAAGCCCATATTTCTGTGGGATAATGACTTTCAATGAGCATGTTTAAGTTGCAATGTGCAAAAGAAGATTAAGTCAGAATAGAACACACGAAGAATAAAAGGATTAAATAGTAACGCAAAAGATAGACAGATGCAAATAAAAAATACTAAGGACAGGTAGTATCTATGGAGTGTCACTAATCTTCAACCAAGCAGCCAATATGGGTGGTCATCCAACATGTATATGCAGCCATTTTCCCTGAAAATATGGCATTCTAAAAACTAAGAAAGGTATCTCACTGGGCTGATTCTGAATGCGGTGTAGTTCCATATAAATTTAAAGCTAAACTAGTATTGACAAAGGTATTCTCCTGGGAACAGAAATAAGCTGATCATGCTAAACCAAACACAGGATTAGTGGGTGCATTCTATGAACTAAGAGTGTTATAAAAATGGCATTGATAAGGACAGCTGTTTGTCACTAATATGAACCCCAACTGAACTTGACAGGTTTCAGTTTAAGAGTAAGACTCAATACTAGGAAGATTAAACCTTCTTCTGGCTCAGCTCTTAAAATAGCTCTGCCAAGACTTCTCATCTACATTCACTATGAGACTCATTGCAACCACTCAAACCTGTCACTTCAGAAACCATTGAAAACCAATAAAGGTGGGCGAAAAACTGAGCGAGATCCAAGTAGTATTAAGAATTCCAATTTTATTAGCGCTTTCGGCGAGGTCAGTGCCTCCCCTTCTTCAGATAACAAACCAACTAACTGACAAGTAATTTATACTAAACTTGAAGCAATTAATCAATTAAATTGTTGTCTCTTAGACTATCATTAAAGAGATACAAGTTAAAAACCAATTCTTGTATATTTTATATATATTTTATATTTTATATATATTGTATATTTTATATATATTGTATATTTTTGGAAGGAGTTACTGACATTGATGTACATCAGTATTTAACCATGATTGCTCCCAGGATACCAGCTCTTTTTGGTTCACCCAAAATCCATAAAAGATGTGTTGACCCCCCCGTTTAGACCTATTGTAGATGAAAGAGGGTCTGTGACTTATGGATGTGCTAAATTCATAGACAACATACTGAAGCCCCTGGTTGAACAAGAGCCTCAAATTTGTAGGGATTCATGGAGTTTTTTGGATAATATAAGTAAATTGAAATACCAGGAAAACACTTGTTTTCTTACAATTGATGTTAAAGACTTATACACCGTAATACCTCAAGACCTTGGACTTGAATGGATTAGGGAATTTATGACAATTAGGCATGTGGATGAGAAAAACCATATACTTAGTAGAAACTCTACTTGAGATTGTCTTAACCAATAACTTCATGATTTTTGATGGGCATTTTTACCTTCAGAACACTGGAGTGGCAATGGGGTCACCCTGTGGTGGTAGCTTTGCTAATTGTATTATGGCCCACTGGGAGAAAACTTTATTATTTGCAAACAGTTTATTTCAGGAAAATGTCTCTTGGTATACTAGATACCAAGATGACATGTTCCTGATTTGGAAGGGGGCAAAAGCTCTAGTTCTAACCTTTATTGCTAATATATCTCAGATGACCGACTTCTTTGAATTTACTTATAGTTTAGAAGATACTAGTATTAATTTTTTGGATATTAGTTTGGTCAAAGATACAGGACCTGTACAAATTGGCTAGACAGAGGGACCAAGCTAGGAAAGATGTGCAGCAGGTAAAGGTGATAAAGGATAATGAGGGAAACATACTCACAAGCGAGGAGAGTGTGTTGAGGAGATGGAAAGAGTACTTTGAGGGGTTGATGAATGAAGAGAATGAGAGGGAGAGAAGGTTGGATGATGTAGGGATAGTGAATCATGAAGTACAATGGATTAGCAAGGAGGAAGTAAGGATAGCTATGAAGAGAATGAAGAATGGAAAGGCTGTTGGCCCAGATGACATACCTGTGGAAGCATGGAGGTGTTTAGGTGAAATGGCAGTGGAGTTTTTAACCAGATTGTTTAATGAAATCTTGGAAAGTGAGAGGATGCCTGAGGAATGGAGAAAAGTGTTTTGGTACCGATTTTAAGAATAAGGGTGATGTGCAGAGCTGTAGTAACTACAGAGGGATTAAATTGATCAGTCACAGCATGAAGTTATGGGAAAGAGTAGTGGAAGCAAGGTTAAGAAGGGACGTGATGATTAGTGATCAGCATTATGGTTTCATGCCAGGAAAGAGCACTGCAGATGCGATCTTTGCTCTGAGAGTGTTGATGGAGAAGTACAGAGAATGTCGGAAGGAGTTGCATTGTGTTTTTGTAGACTTAGAGAAAGCATATGACAGGGTGCCTAGAGAGGAGTTGTGGTATTGTATGAGGAAGTCAGGAGTGTCAGAAAAGTATGTAAGAGTGGTACAGGATATGTACGAGGGTAGTGTGACAGCAGTGAGGTCTGTGGTGGGAGTGATGGATGCGTTTAAGGTGGAGGTGGGGTTATATCAAGGATCAGCTCTGAGCCCTTTCTTATTTGCAATGGTGATGGACAGGTTGACAGACGAGATCAGACAGGAGTCTCCGTGGACTGTGATGTTTGCAGATGACATTGTGAAATGTAGTGAGAGTAGGGAACAGGTGGAGGAGACCCTGGAGAGATGGAGATATGCTCTAGAGAGAAGAGGAATGAATGTCAGCAGGACTAAGACAGAATATATGTGTGTGAATGAGAGGGAGGATAGAGGAATGGTGAGGATGCATGGAGTAGAGATGGCGAAGGTGGATGAGTTTAAATACTTGGCTTCAATAGTTCAGAGTAACGGTGAGTGTGGAAGAGAGGTGAAGAAGAGAGTACAGGCAGGATGGAGTGGGTGGAGAAGTGTGTCAGGAGTGATTTGTGACAGACAAGTACCTGTAAGAGTGAAAGGGAAGGTCTACAAGAGGGTAGTGAGACCAGCTATGTTATATGGGTTGGAGACAGTGACATTGACAAAAAGGTAGGAGTTTGAGCTGGATGTGGCAGAGTTAAAGATGTTAAGATTTGCACTGGGTGTGACGAGGGTGGACAGGATTAGGAATAAGTATATTAGAGGGTCAGCCCAGGTTGGAAGGTTTGGAGACAAAGCCAGAGAGGTACGATTGTGTTGGTTTGGACATGTGCTGAGGAGGGATGCTGAGTATATTGGGAAAAAGATGCTAAGGATGAAGCTACCAGGTAACAGGAAAAGAGGAAGGCCTAAGATAAGGTTTATGGATGTGGTGAGACAGGACATGCAGGTGGTTGGTGTGACAGAGCAAGATGCAGAGGACAGGAAGAAATGGAAACAGGTGATCTGCTGTGGCGACCCCTAATGGGAACAGCCGAAAGAAAATGATGATGATGAGTTTGGTCAAAGATACAGCTAATTCTAGATATAAAAGTATAATTTACAGAAAACCTACGTACTCTAACGTGTTTTTGCATTTTACCTGTAGCCACCCTTACCACCAAAACAGAGCAGTTGTTAATGGGCAGATGGTAAGGGCAGCAAGAATGGTATCCGATGATACTGACTTTGTGGATGAATGTGAGCTTTTAAAAGCCATGTGCACTAATAGCGGGTGCCCTGAACCTCTGGTAGTCAACATGATTTCAGAAGTTAGCTATAAGCGAAGTATGGGACACTTCAAACCCTTATTACATAATTATTCTGTTCAAAACGTTGAGTACATAGAGGACCAACAAAGTATTGTTACAAATAATGCAGAATTCAATTTTAAGAATAGTTTTCTCTTTACTTATTCCCTTGACCATCTTAGAATAAGGGAAATGTTAAATAAAAATTGGTGTATCATCATGGAAGACAGTGGGCTGTTTAAAATATTAGGGGAAAAGCCCAATTTAACATACAGAAAAGGTGCAAATTTGAAAGCTCTTCTTGAAAGAAAGAGGAGTATTAACCAGAGTAGGACTTATGGAATGTATAAATGTGGGTCATGCCAGCAATGTAAATTCATATGTACAGATAATAAAGTTACTATTAGGGAGAGAACATATTATGTCAATGGCAGATTTAACTGCGAAACTAAGGGAATAGTTTATATAGCCTGCTGTGACCAATGTGCTGCGTATTACATTGGCAAAACAGAGAGGAAAATTAAGCAGCGTATTTATGAACATCAGTATGCCATCAGTAAAAGAGATACAACAAATACACTAGCTAGACATATTATTGAGTTCCCCGATCATAAGTTTAAATTCACTATACTACAACAAAGGCAAGTAGATGTAAGAGGGGGACCTTGGCAATTACAACTAGAAACAGATGAAATTATGTGGCAAATAAGAACAGTGGCCCACATTCTCCCAGGTCTCAATGAATATGTTTCTATTAAAAGTACAATTACAACGAGGTCATTTGATATAACAAGATTATGGTGCCATGAATACAGTATACAATAAGTAGTGGCACATATCAGCTGCTTTTAACACTTATAATGCTGTTTTGTTTTATTTTATATGTATTTTTACTTACTATTTTGTAGGTTGATTTTTATTTTTATTTTTATTTTTATAATTTGATTACAAGTGATATTTAATGTTCAGTATGATGATATTAATGGTATTAGTACATTTTAGGATGTGTATGATGCTCTGGATGACGATACCAATATATTATTGTCATATATATATATTTATATATATATATATGGGTCTACTTTCATAGACCGAAGCGCCACTTTACCGACACCCGGAAGACCGAGACGGAACGACCGAACAGGTAGGTTACCGAAAACGCGATATCCCGACGGCTGAGAGACCGACAACGGCAGCGTGTGAGCGCGATACGGTAAGTGTGCGACAGTGACAGATGTAGTATTGGGGTGCGGACAGGTAAGTGTACAATACTGAGGGATTTTAGGATAGTGTGTGGAAAATGTGAGTGTGCGGTGGTGTCGGACTAAGGGTTCCGGTGAGGTAAGTGTGTGGAAGTGACGTAGAGCTGTGTAGGGTAGTGTTAAGTGTGTTAGGGTTAGAATGCGGGTGGAGTGAGTGTGCGATAGTGATGGGCTGAATGTTTTAGGGTGTGTTAAGTGAGTTAGGGTTAGGGTGCAGGTAGGGTGAGTGTGCGATAGTGATGGGCTGAATGTTTTAGGGTGTGTTAAGTGAGTTAGGGTTAGGGTGCGGGTTGGGTAAGTGTGCGGTAGTGTCGGACGTTAGGGTTAGGGTTTAGGTTAAGGTTAGTGGATATGTTGTTGTGTGCAATGTGTATTTGGCGTTTTTTGTGTCGGTGTTTTGGTGTTCGGTATGTTGAGTTGTCGGTGTGGTGTGTTGTCGGTTGTTTGGGGTGGGGAAAATGTGTGTCGGTGATTAAATGCGTTCGGTCTATGAAAGTAGACCCATATATATATATATATATATATATATATATATATATATATATATATATATATATTTTTTTTTTTTTTTTTTCACATTTTGGCTTAGTAACTGGTGGTTTTCCGCCTACGGTATTTTTGTGTATACAAGAATTGGTTTTTAACTTGTATCTCTTTAACGATAGTCTAAGAGACAACAATTTAATTGATTAATTGCTTCAAGTTTAGAATAAATTACTTGTCAATTAGTTGGTTTGTTCTCTGAAGAAGGGGAGATACTGACCTCGCCGAAAGCGCTAATAAAATTGGAATTCTTAATACTACTTGGATCTCGCTCAGTTTTTCATCTGCCTTTATTGGTTTTCATTGGTTTGTCTCATTCGTTGTAAGTTTTACTTCAGAAACCATGCCAGAGCAGGCCTTATTTTTCAAACCTATTCAAACAAATTACACATTTCCAATGACAGCTTTTCTGTACTTGCTCCTACACTATAGCTATCTCTCTCTCACTTCATTTCACTGAAATATGAAATGACTATAAGTTCAGGCCACAACTCAGACAGTTTCTACAGATACATAACAAATATAAATGCCATAATCAAGGTCCTATCAAATAAATTAAGAATTTTTCTTAATCTTCAGATTTTTTGCTTCATTTTTAACCCGTTCATTATAAAGATTGTGTTTTCCTGGGAAATAATTGAGGATTAAAGTCAATAAGTAATGCCTGGCATTTCACCTTCACTCCTTACATAATTTGGAAAATGTACGATAATGTAAAACCTGTTATTCTAGCCCCTTATTAAGTTTTGAAGAGCAATATCTGACAACTGTCTTTGATTTTGGACCTATGTCACCCCATTATTTTTAGCTTTGTCCATAATTCTTATGTTATGAATTTGAGAGGTATGAACTAACCAAATTCTCCCTTTCCATGATATTCATCAGCATTTCAACATTTTTGTTACCTCAGTTCCTCATCGTAATATTTGACTATGTCTTGTACATAGCATGATGACTCTATGCCAGTCTACAACTGCTTATGCCTTATTCTATGCATGACTCTCTTAACTACTGGTTTTGTTTTCCACTGATTGCTGTTATTTGTACTCCATCTTGCTACTGTTTTGCATTTAACCTAGAATGGGCCTGTAATTTCTATGCCATGGTCAGTGCACTACCCTGGTAAACGACATGTAAATAAATAAATAAAACTATTTTATCCCACATTCCATTCACAAAGACTATCAATGGCAGGTGAGCCTTATATGTGGAATTAGAGCTTGTACCTGTATTTAGTTTAACAACGAAGATTATGATTGCTCATGAGATAGTACATACAGTGTATATTTCGGTCAACTTACAATGTTGTTGAAAATTCAGTTATGCTCAAATGTCTGTACAAGTTTAAAATAAGTGTAGCGATCTAGTCAGACTACCATTTTTGTGGACTGTACACTGGAGGAAAAAAAACATAACATTTTCCCTTCAGTAGAGATACAGAAGAACCCTTCTAATGTTACCCTGGCTAAGTTATGCTCACTGTCAGGTAATTTTATTAGGTAACAAACAAAAAGGATTTTTTCCTAGCTATACAAATGCCTAGCTTCTGACCACTTCCACTGCAGTTTTAAATTTGTTGTTTTAGTTTGTACCAGCTGAAACAGGTGAAATCTGACATTGATACAGGAACAAAAAGAAAATTACTGAAAGCAAAAATTACCATTATCCACTCTTAGACTCTGTAAGTAGGGGAAACACCAAATATCAAGAAACACACCATCATCTGTAAATTAAAAATTACTTTGGCATGAAGCAGCATAATCAGGTGGAAAGGTAGCTGCCATTTAGTTGTCATACTCCCAAAAGTGATCTACATGCAGCACAGCCAATAAGGAAATAGATTAAGTGGATCATTTACTCCACTATCATAAAAAATTAATAGTGCCTTAGGTATTCTGTGAACAGCTGTTGGTAATTAATAAATCTCACAACCTGATAATCAACTATCTCCACATATCCTTCAGTTTTGCAATCTCAACTAGATCTATCTCATTAATGTTACTTCTTTGATATTGTCTCCAAGAGCAAGACATGAGCATGTACTTAAGTAATGTCATTTATGCTTTATTAATCTGGATTTTGTATCTGGTAACATGAGTAATGCCTAGAAGACTCTGGGTTTCTTTTCTCTTCAGAAAGTCTCAGATGTAGGTGTTTCAGAATGTCCAAATCCAAAACCCACAGGGCACATGGAGAACACTGAGTAATCACTAAATGGTAAATACCTTAAACTGCCATTTAGTGATACTCAGTGTTCTCCGTGTGCCCTGTGGATTTTGGATTTGGTTGTTGTTTTTTTTCGGGGTTTTTTCTTCCTTTTTGTGGTTTTCTTTCACAATGTCTAGAATCCATTTTATAACAGATATGAAAGGACATCTCCCTTTATTCTTGCTAAGTATGCCAAAATCTCAATGATTATTTAGAGACACTATTTTAAAGAAGTAACAACTTTTTTATCAATTTACTATTTTCTTTATATCAAATGCAGTCTTCAAACTGCTTGATTTTATTCCTTTAATGGTTTATCATTTTCATTCTATCCTTCTTCCTCAGGATAGTTAATGATGAATTGCGAATTTCCCCCACCTATACCTTGGAACTTACTGTTGCAATTAAGCCAGCAAGCACTGGACTTACCTGACTAGACTAAATGTTGCAAGCACTTTACACTGCTGCTAGCAGAAGCAGTTAGGAATGCCCTTTGCAAACCAGAGCACTCCGAATCATCATGATGACTGCTTGCTGTAGATAACAACGGTTTGTCTGTTTTTGTAGAGATATCATTTTTACCCTCATTATAAGATGATTTAGTAAATGTAATTTACATGGGCAAAACATCCAGGTTTAAAGGCATAAAACTGGTTTTAGTTACTCAACTAGCAACAGAAATACTACACAAACAAGAACAAACATTCATTCTCATTTATATCATATGCTCTGTTTCACTGAGAGCTCATCAAGATGCTTCTGGATACTGACAATGTACCCCATAGATAGTATGATATAATCTATTTTGCAGTTATCTGCAGAAGTTATAACACGTATAAGTTAAGGTCATATGCATTTAACTTAGGGAAACATTTCTCAAAAAAGGAGGTACAGAACTGGCAAATTTAAGGTGCCACTGTTAAATGAATTTTTCATTTGAAATAATTCCCCTCATAATCAACCATCTGGAAACTCACTTTATTAAATAAAGGTTTATATGAATTGGATTGGTGTCCCCTTCTTGAATAATTGCTCTGCCTTACATTGCATGTGTCCTGTGATAGGTTCCAGTTCTCCAGTTTTCCTTAACTGGATTAGGAAGACAATTGAAGAATGAATGAATGGTTACAGTTAATGCTGAATTATATCTGTGGGCAAGTGAGTCAAAAGACTTAGTCATGATGAGATAGAAATTTGAAGAAATAGTCCATTATTCCTGGGTAATTCAATAGTCACATGCCCAGCATTTAAAAGTATATTACTTACAAATTCAGAATGACTAGAGACAACTAGGACAAAGAAAACTACTCATAGCAGTCAAGGCGAATATTAGTATTTTCAATGAGGTATACAAGATGGATGCAAATATCAATCAACTGCGGAAATCAGTGTCACCTATGATGTCACCTGTAAAAAAAGAAATAAGAAATGACTTTTCTACAGGTATCAAGGAAATTACCTGTCTGAAATCACTTATTAAATATATTATATTCAAAATACAAAGGGATTTATGATTCATGCTCCATAAATATATCCATGAAATATTGTCGGGCTTTCTTAAACTATTGGCTCCTGATGAATAATGGCCATCCTAGTAGACCAAGGATAATTAATGGTGGTGAAGAATTAGAAATTATGTTTGGAACAGACAAATTTGTCATGGGACATCTTTAGTGGGGAGTGAGTAGGTAAAGGAAGGTTGGGGTTGGAAAGGATAGGCTGAGAAGTTAAGCTGTATAAATGTAGTTAGGACAAGGAAGGGTTAATATCTAGAAGGATGGAAGGAGGAAGTGAAGTAGGGATGGGGAGCATCTTAGAGGTTTAGAGTATTGGGAATTGCCTTGGCAGCACATTTTGGTGTGATTTTGTTGCCCACCTGGCTCTCCCATCTTTGAGTTGTTCTGATGGTTTTAGTAGGGAGAGGTGTATGAGCTGAGAAGAGAAACAGGCTTGTCCCATTATTGTTCCTCCTCTGGTGTACATTTTTGGAGTAAGGAAGCCTGAAGTTGTGAAAGTGAGTGGGTGGACACTGCTTTACCTGGTGGTTTGGATAGAAATGAGGTTTTGGGATGAAGGTGAGTGGTTAGATGCTGCCTAACGTGTAAGAATAAGTGAGGGACTGGAGGACGCTTGCTTATTCAGGAAGGGTGAGTGCTGCTATGCTGATCTTATGGATGGACAAGTGATGTTTTGATGATGTGCAAAGAAATGAAGTTATGACTAGTAAAGTTATGATGCAATTGTTTTCTTATGTTTGAATCAATAAAGGTGGTCAAAGGTTTTTTGGAAGTTTGTTTCTTTATTAAAGTGGAACGTGACAAAATTAAACCCTTATAAAATTACCTTAGCTGGTATGGAAACTGGATAAAACTGGGTAGTGAACTACTAACTATACCCTGAGGGTCAGCACCTAATTACAATTCATGTAGGAGAATTAAATGAAGGAGAATTTCTTTATAATTTTCTCTTGCAACTAAAAATGTCTTTTTATTGATAATGACCTCAATAGTTTAATGATCTTCAAATTTGTTTTTCCAGCTTTATTTGAATTGACATTTATTTATTTGATTGATTGATTGATTGATTGATTGATTGATTGATTGATATGTGTGTGTGTGTGTGTGTGTGTGTGTGTGTGTGTGTGTGTGTGTGTGTGTGTACACACACACACACACACACACACACACACACACACACACACACAAAGTGAGACAGATCTCCATTAGATAGTCTTAGACTTCTTCTTTCTCTGAAAATCCAGTCTCACCAGTACTAAAAAGAGTGAACTAAGTCATCAGAAACAAGTGAATAAAACACAGTAGAGAAACCAGTTTATTGCCTAGTGCCTCCCAAACCTCTGTAATAATCTTTATCTGCATGCTAGTCAGTGCAACCTACTGTCTTCCTTTTATTATAAACAAGATAACTGAATGGTTATCCACAAGTTTATTCCAATATTGACCAGTATGGCTTTCCTAAAGATGAAGGTGCTGCCTAAGGGAGTATACTGGTAAGGTGAGAATGGTCATGAGGGTCATTGGCCTTGGAATATATGTGAATCTATGAATAGCTTCAACATATTCTACAAATAAATACATGAGTAACATAATTACCTCCATTCAAACCAGATAACCTCTGTCATAATCTATTAAGAT
The DNA here is from genome assembly GCF_019279795.1 of Protopterus annectens. Taxonomy (NCBI): domain Eukaryota; kingdom Metazoa; phylum Chordata; order Ceratodontiformes; family Protopteridae; genus Protopterus; species Protopterus annectens. Next base: position 320,935,436 of record NC_056734.1, read on the forward strand.
TAGATTTATTATCATGCACTTGAATAATTGATGAAGTATTTCAAATAAGACAAATTACCTTGTAAGGCAATAAGGATAAAACAGCCAAAAAAAATCCTGGGTCATAGGACTCTGAGAAATTACATCTGTCAGTGATTTTGAGTTACATTACAATATGGTTATCTGCAGTAAATCACCTTGTTTTACTGAAGTTTGGAATTTATTTTAAAATACTGAATAGTGGTTTTGATTTATTCTCTTTTGGCAAAGTAGAAAAGTGTTCAAGAGTCACTGTTTAATTAGTACATTATTAGCCCAGAATACCTGGGAGAATAAAGTGGGAAGGATTCCAATCCATTTATATAAATTAACACAAAAGCAGAACATTTATTTATTAGAGTCAGGTACTTAAACTCTACAAAATTAATTACATGCAATTAAATTTCCAAAGGGATTCATGGGGAATCCTGCACCATAAAAAACATTTTTTTCAAATATTTTGAAAATTATTATACAATAAATATTCAGTTTTAATACTAAATCACAGACCTCTAAAGCAGACACCCACAAAACCTGCACCTCCCGTCATAAATCAGACAACACATAAAACACAAAATCAGTATGCTGCACAATCACAGCCCTTAAGGCGAAATAACATACCTAACACACTAGTAATAGGTAACTTTATAGTCAGGCACACTGACGTCCCACTCACTAGGCTGGACAAGGAGAAGGTTACTGTTAGCTGCCTGTCAGGAGCCAGAATCCGCCACATAACACAAGCACTCAGGTCACTCCAGAACAAGTACAGATATGACTCTGTCATTGTTCATGTTGGTGTGAATGATCTGAGACGTACCTCCCTGGACTACATGAAAAGAGACATGGAAGAGCTCTCTGATCATGTAGCCCAGGTGGGTATGACCCTGACCCTGAGTAGCATCCTGCCCTCACCAAGAATGATACCACAGTATAAAGAAAAACTGATCAATTTCAACAATTGCCTAAGCTTCTGGTGTCATTCAAAAGGGATCCAGTGTCTGTCAGCCTGGGACGACATGCTCGACAAGCCTCGTTGCCTCGTAAGAGATGGCTTGCACCTGTCACCCCTAGGCTTTCGAATACTGGCCAAGACTCTTGCTGCCACCATAGTGCCTTTTTTAGGCAAGGCTCAAAAGTCAAACCCACCTCTGTAAAGAGCACAAATAAAAAAATGAGGGTTATGCTACTCAATGCCAGGAGTTTAAATCTCAAAATGCACGTGCTCAAAGCACTCCTCAGTATGGAGAACGTCGACATCTGTGCAGTATCTGAAACCTGGTTCAAGGCTCCACAGAGCACCCCAGCACTACCAGGCTGCAACTCATACCACACATTTTGGCCACAGAACATGGACCGAAACACAAAAGGAGGGGGTGTATCCAAATTCATCAAGGATACCTACAACTCCAGGTTAGTGGCACAGCATGATACCTCTGAGATCATCCATGTGCAACTAACATCAGGAAATCTGCAATGCAAATTGTGGCCTGCTACAGATCACACTCCATGACCCAGGACCACCACTCTGCTTTTCTGGAGACACTGGAAAACATAAAGGTCCTACTGAACACCCTGATATTGGGCAATTTCAATTACCCTACCATTATCTGGGAAAACTACTCAAGTACAAACTCCCTGGTCCAGTGCTTCCTGGAATTTATCAACTCAAATGCCCTGGATCAGCTGGTAAACTCCCCTACCACAGGTGAAAACGTATTGGACCTGGTCATCACCAACATGGGTGAAAGGTGTTCCGCACCGGAGGTCAACTCATCACTGGTTAGATCAGACCATAAACTAATCACTCTGGATGTCCACACCACACCACCTCCCCCAAACAAGGAAATCACAGTGAAAAACTTTTCTATAGCAAACTTCACCTTACTTAAGACAGAGGTGGTAAGTTTCACAGACCCCACGCTAAAGGATAACAGTGTCCAAGATGCAGGATGCTTTACAAATGTACTCTATGAGCACCTACAAGGATGCATGGATCATGCCATCCCTAGCAAAACCAAGACTCACTCCCCTAAGAGAAGGAAACCAGTCTGGTGGACCCCTGCCATAAACAGGCTATACAATAGAAGGAGGAAACTACTTCAGAAAAAAAGCAAATCCCAAGAAGGAAAGACATCCCTGATCAGAAACTAAGGTCCCTCATAAAATCCTCCAAGGCTAATTTCGAAAGAAAAATAGCCAAGGATTCAAAAGATAACCACAAAGCCTTTTTTAGCTATGTCAAGAATCTAAGTGGCAACTTGCAGATATACTCTGAGCTAGTGCAAAATAGCACAAAATATACTGAACCCACTGATATTGCCAACATCCTGGCAGATAGATTCAGTGCAAACTTCACCCACCTCTCACCCCCAAAAGGGCCCACAACAATACCGTAAAAGTGTAGTTTCCCAAAAATCACAGACGTACAGGTGAAAACACCCCTTTCAAAAGCCAAAAGCAGAGCGTCAATGGGGCCAGATGGTGTCCCAGGCTGCGTCTTGCACAAACTACAGAACAAACTAACCCCCCACCTAAACACACTGTTCAACCTCAGCCTCTCCACAGGCTACATGCCCATAGAATGGCGCACAGCAACGGTTATTCCACTCCACAAAGGAGGGGCCACAACTGACCCTGGTAACTATCGCCCCATAAGCCTGACTAGCCTGTAAGAATAGCGGGCTCCAGGTCCGACTCTAAACCAGTCACAAGTGGTGTCCCACAAGGCTCAGTCCTGGTACCCCTACTGTTCAGCATATACTTCTCAGAAGTACAGGAAAACACAGGAGGACTATCGCTAACCAAGTTTGCCGATGACTGCAAACTGGGAGCCATAACTGACTCTCCGGCTGACACGGACATTCTCCAAAAGGACCTTACTGAGATGGACACCTGGTGTCAAAGTCATGGTCTCAAGCTAAATGTCAAAAAATGCATAGTCATCCCATTTGGGAAAAACTAAACACCCATGAATTACCACATAGGTGGCAGCCCCCTTAATACAGAAGAGGTAATAAGATATCTGGGGACCCAGGTAGATAGTAATCTCTCCTTTGACAATCATATTGCCAAAGTAGTTAGGAAATCATTCTATGTAGCCCATCTAATTACTAAAGGGTTCACATCTAGAAATAAAGAGGTTATAGTGCCCCTCTACTTGTCACTCATTAGACCCATCATAGAGTGCAATGCCCCATTTGGGATGTACCTCACAAGACACTTCCAACAGCTGGAAAGACCAGAAAGGTACCTCACCAAAAGGATTACTGGTCTCAAACATATGTCCTATGCAGCCCGAATGGAAAACCTCCAGCTGTACTCAGTGGCATATCACTTACTCAGAGGTGATCTCTGCCTGACTTACAAAGCTATGTCCATCTCAGAATTGATGGACATGCTCCACCTAAAGAAATCCAAGTCACTGTGAGCCACTCACTCTAGTGAGCTAAACCTTGCCACAGCAATAAATAGAACATGCTGGAGGGATAGATTCCTGTCACAGAGACTCCCTATGCTTTGGAACAAAATTCCTAACTACATTAGGCAGAGCCCCTCACTAACACTCTTCAAGAGAAACCTTGATGAGTGGATGGGTAACAGAAAATACACCCCTGGGATCACTTCATTGGCTCTTCTTGACAGAGGCTCAGTTAATTAATCAATGGGGCGGCGAAAGCTGACACACTCTGGCTAGGCTTATAAATGCCCTCGGGCAGATAGCCTAGTACCTATGAACCTATGAACCTATATATATAGAAAACCCATTTGGCAGATACATTAAGTGCAAGTAAATGTATTTATCATCTGGAAATTCAGTTTATTAAATAAAGGTTGATATGAATTGGACTGGTGCCCAATTTGTTATTAAAGCACTCAGATTGATTGGGTTGGACATCTGGCATTCAGCAGATTAAAGTGTCTTTATAAATGTCCAATTACAATTAAAGATTTAACCTGATCAGAATAATTACATGAAGGCAAAGGTGAATGAAACACTAGTAATACTGGGGCGGAATGGCAACTTAAAATGGTGATATTTAATTTATAATGAACTAGTTCACTTATTTACAAATTATGGTTTTATTTCTTGTTGTTAGGTGTTTTATATTTGAATGTATTCTGATCGGTTATTCACTTGGAGTATAAATTGGATGGACCTCCTTCAATGGTACCAACTCACACTCGCCCACAAACTAATAAACCAACCACTAAAAGTCCCATCCCTCCAGAATCTACTGCAACCCTACATAACCACGAGACCACTAAGATCCAGCCACAAAAACCTCCTACAGGTCACAAGAGCCATTAACTCTGCTGGAGAAGCATTATTCTCCTGCACTATAGCCAAACTCTGGAACTCCCTCCCATCCTCAATTACCTCTATAACTTCTTGCACCCACTTTAAATCCTTACTAAAATCACACTTCAAAACTTGCCAGATATGCCCTTGCAACACCCTCTCTAATACCATCCACTCCCCCCACCCACTACTTCTCTCAGCCCCCTATCAACAACCTACTCTTAGCAAGCTTGGCTACTCATGTTCCAAGGCTACCTACCACATAATACTAACTTCTTGTAGCAACAACTGCTAATGGCTGTTATGTACCTCAGAAACAGATTGTATCAATTGTTCACTGATGAATCTCAACTACATTTGTAACAATGTTTAGTATATGTCACCATATTTTAAAATTGTACTATGTTCTACAGCTGTTTTACATCTGTTTTTATCTTGTCTTGTGTCCTTAATTGGACTAATGTCTATATTTAAATGCTATGTTTTTTAACTGTATAATGCAAATAATACTTAGTGTGGAGCTTTTCTCTCCGGGCCTCCGCTGAAAACAGACCTGTGTCCAGTCAGACTCTCCCGGTCAACAAATGTAAATAAATAAATAAATAAATAATGTACACCCCCAAAAAGGCAATTGTGCTAAGGGAGAGAATAAAGTTTTAATTTAATGCTGTCGGAATTTAATTTTGTGTTTAATATATCTTTTTAATTTTTGTTGCGTTGGTATGTTGTCAATTACATTGTATCTTTAATTAACATTTAAAGCAGAAACAATAAAAAGAGTTTGAAATGGAGTATAGAATATTATCAAGGGAAAAGACAACGTAAAATGCCATAGAAGTGGGTAAAGAAAAAGAGAAGGGATTTCCCTGACCTATGGATGTTTAAATGAGAAGATTCATTACTATGTGTTATTTCACATTGCCATAGCCTAATAGCAACCCCCATTTCTTCAAACAATGAACTGAAGCTGAATCAAATCCTTCATTGTAAACAGAAAGTACATAAATAAATAAAATGTAAGATGTTAATGAATACATGAAGATGCATAATTTCCCATATGAACTCATAGCATCAAAGTAGATACAAGGGTAGAGTGCAGTGTGCTGAATACAAATAAATACAAATGCTACCAGTTATGACAAATCTGGAAAATAATAGTCACTGACTGCTGTAATCCAAATGCACTGAATGTCTTCTGAAAGATGTGTAGCATAAAACATAGACACGATTTCCTAGAGAAGAAGATAATTGAAACCATCAAACAAAGGTCTGACCAAGAACTATTGCTATATCTCTAGAAGTGCCTATTCCTCCTCTGAATGAGCCGAGTGGGTTACAAAACGAATGAGAATAGGCAAATAAAGGCAATAAACCTACTAATGAGTTAGTAGGAGACATTTAATTTGTCAGCAGGGATCCTCAGTGGCTGTCTCTAACCAAACTGAAAGTAAGTCTGATCCCTCCCAATGAAGAGAATCTTGAAGTCATTGCTGCATGAAGTCAAATTCCATAAAAACCTCATACCTCCTGTAGTGACTGACAAGTAATTCCTGCACCCTTGAAAAATTGCATTCAGTAACTTAAAAGCAAAGGCAAATGGAAAATGTAAATAAAAGAAAAAGAAAATAAATTAAAATAGAAATAAAGAGCAGATCCCAGTTCTTCTTCAGCTCCTTATTTTTATTGGAGGTAGATGAGCTCTGTTTTGAATCAGGAAGGCACAGCTGCATTTATAACAGAAATGTATGAGTGTGTACAACTGAGGGCCATCCCTATGGGCATTCCGTTTTTGGAGGAAATCAGAGGAACTGCCCCTGCAGATGTTCCCTTTTATTTTTTGAAGGGAACTAGAGGAACCAATCCCTGTGGAAAACCTGTCCATCATCTGAATCAGTTTAAACTTATTGCAACATTGCAACAATGTTTTTTGTCTAAAATATAACAGTTACAACTTCTGTTCAGAGAAACACTCAAAATAGTATAAACAGTAATAACTCCAGAAAGCCCAAAAAGGTCACAAGTACATTATGGGTGGCTAACAATATTGCTAACATTTGGAGGTTAATTATAATTTTTAATTGAAGATCCATGCATTAAAAACTAGAGAGATGGCATCCAAGTTCCTTTCTGATCATTATGGTTCTAACCAGCTCTTTCACTGGAGAACTTCATATGATCTGCCTTCATAGAACAAAACATTTAAAATAGGATGCTATCTAAACAGAATCCAGAAAAAATAGCATACACAAAAATAGAAAACCAAGTTAATGTTGATATATCATACAGAACCAGTCTGGAAATAACTATAATCCAAGTAAAAACAAAATATAAAAAAAATCATCTTTGTCATTTGTGGATTAAATCAAGCAAATTAGTTGTACAGATGGTGGTTCATTTTCCTGAGGTTCAGGATACAGTTAATTGAAAAAAAAAAGATGTGTTTAACCCAGGAGCCATACCAGTATTAAGTTTTGTCTGCCATCCCAGCTCTTTTCTTTCTAGTTTATCATTGGTGCTACATTCCAGGGGCCTTGGATTGTTTCTGTCCAATTTGTGGAAAATTATAGTGCTGTGGCCAGTTTTCTCCTTAGCACGTCTGGTGAGGGTTTTAGTGGTAGCTTTCTGTCTAATGTAGGTATAATAATGCATGATCTTGGTTTTCAGTTTGCTGATTGTCTTTCCCACATAAAAGACCTGGCATTTCTTGCATTAGGCCTGGTATACCATTTTGCCTAGTTGCAGTTCCCACAAGATGTGCTGATGTACTATTTCTAGTTATTGGAACAGCACAACCCATTTTTTTCTAGACATGAGTTTGCAGTAATTACAGTGTAGGTGTCCACAGGGGGATGTCCCTGGCATTACGTTGTTTGGTTATGGGTCTGTGCTGCTCTCTACAAAGTCTCAGATAGTTTTGTTTCTACTGACAGTGAAGCTGGGTCTCAGTGGTAAGCTCTTGTTGAAGGAATTATTGTCATTAATGGTGTATCAGTTATCATCAATGGTCTTCTTTAGTGTTTAAAATCTGTGGAGTAAGTTAGAGTCATGCTGGTGTTCCATCTGTTAATGTTCTTGTCTTTCATGAGTCTGTGGAGATGGCAATCTGCAGGGTTGTAGGCTAGGTCTGAATCAAAATAAAAGACTCTGACAACCTTCTAATCAGAACTGCAGTCTCCAGATCCTTCTGTTTTCAGCTCCCTTTTTCTTCTACATCCAAGGAATGAAGGGATCACTATATTATGGCTACAGCATGTGCTTATAAGGACGAAGATTCATGTCCTTATATAATATATAATTTATAACTTTTTACAATTCCACTTCCTTTTAGGAATACCGTTCATTACTTATATTCTGACTAATGGAATGTCAAGGACTTTCTTAATATAAATGGATAACACGTCCTTATAAGGATGACCTCCATAGAGCAGATACAAACTTGTACACCAAAGCTAGCCAGGACTGACTGATTCTCATTGTTTTTGGGACGTCAAAATTTGATTGGCTTTTTGGACTTTGGTACCCAACTCATTGGGGCTCTCAAGTTTGGTTAATATTAAGTCCTCTAACATAAAGGGCCATGTAAAGTGTATTGTTTTCTTTAATAGGTTAAAAATAAGTCAAACATGTAGGCATATTTATTAAAGAATGTCATGGAAAATATTTTTGTATAAGGAAAATAAAATTTAGCTGCATATATTACCATAGAAATAGCATGTTATTATTTAGTGAGAGCTCAACTTTGGCAAACAATATCTGAAAATGTATTTATTTTACATCTGTTTACTGAGAAAGTCCAATTTGGAATGAAGCCTGGGGAGAAATGCTCCAGGTGCATGTTTTTGTAACATGGGAGGAAACCAGAGCACCTGGTAGAAACCCACACAAATGCAGGGAGGATATGTAGACTCCCCACAGAAGGTACCCCAGCCAAGAATTGAACAAGAGAACCTCTTGCTGTGAGACCACAACAAATGGATGTTCTAAATGCCAGAAAAATGTATTAAGTTCAGTTCATAAACATAACTAGACAAAGTCTTCAAACCACAACAAATGGACATCATACTGAATAATTTACTACTGAGAAAGGAATGAGACAAGAATGCAAATAAACTGCCTGTTTTAAATACTTTCATGCATTAAGTTATAAAGAATATGTCCCAGGATAATATTAATGTGCAAAATGTAGGTAATGAAATGTGATATGTTAGTGCTTATGCAGATGATTCGGTAATGCTACCTTTTATAACTCAGAGTATGGAAAACATGTAAAATGTTATTACAAGAAGAGTCAGCTTATGTTATTTCATAAAAAATAAGTAGAAGTGTAAATATCTAAGCTTGATGTTCTCTGTGAAAAAATCATATACAGTATCTAAATGTACAAATACAGAAAGGAATATTAGCAAGATATAGATTTCAAAAAATGTGTGGAGGTTACAGTTTCATCTGTCTCTTAAAACAATTTAGGTTAAAGTGAAACATCTACTTATATTCAACGTATGAGAATGTATTCCAGGACACACTACCAAGATATAATTTTGCCTCTGAAAATTATTTTCTTCAAAGCTACAAATCTGAATTGATAATGGCAAAAATAATGCTCATGTTTCATTTTATTTAGATTTAAACAACCGTCAACAAGAGAATTACTAAAAGTTTATTTGCAAAAAAAAGAAAGTTGGGAAAGCATGAATCGATATAAACAATTCAAATTAAAATAAATGCACAAAGCTTTAAATGACTGGGTATTAAATTGAAAGAACATTTAAAGAAAAAAAAACAGTAAAAGTTTCTTTCTACATTTAAAGAAATAATTAAACAGTTGTGAGAAAAGGCTGAGTTCAAAATAAGAAGTAAATATTCTATATAAACAAACTGGAAATTTTGTAAAGTAATAGAGAATCTGTGAATATGATACAAAATAGAGCACAATGTAATGAAATCTAAATTTGAAGTTTGTAAAACAAATATGATGACAAAGATGTTTGAAACAAGTCCTGGGATTTCATCTTATCTGTGTGCCCTACCTGTGTAATTATAAAGTGTGAAAAATATGGAGAAATCCTTACAGTGTATATGAGAGCATTTTAGGTTCAAATTAAGTGAAATTCTTTTTGAATAATTAAAAATAAAATCTGCACCTCCTTATTTGTAAATATTGTTAAATATAACACTGCAAATATCAAAAAGGCAACAGAAAATGCATACAATTATGAATAACCATTTTAAGCAAGCAAGAATTAACAATGGTTTGAATCAACTGAATTCTTTGATTATCCCCAATGTTATCTTGTAAATTATCTATATTGCAAAAACATCGGCTTGAAACATTTTTTTTGTCAGTGAGTAAAAAAATATGTAATGAGCTTAGTTTTATCATACCTCTCAACCATCTAGATTTTCAAATACAGTCCAGATTTTTTGTTTCATATTTTTGTTGTAAATTTCATAAAATTTGTGGTTTTCTGATAAATCAATGGGAATTGAAGTTACTATATAATGACAGTCATATCCTTCAGAATATTGAGTGCTAACACAAAAACTATTATTCCAGTAATGTGTTCTTGATTTTAGCCCCCCATTCCCCAATTTTTTCTTTGCCTACAATATTTCTGGTATAAGCAAAAATGTATGTAATGTCACAAATTAAAACAGCTATCTATTATAGCATGTCTCCCCAATACTAAATCAATAATATAACAAAATATCAGTAATATCCCATTCCCATCTGCCAATAATACTTGATGTCCATGTCAAGGGATAATAAACAAACATTCAACAAGAGTCACATATTAATGTTAACTGATTACATTAGGCCAACATCATGTAGTATGAAGGCATTACCTCTCTTCTACATATCATCTTGCATTTTTATCTGTATGCTTAAATTACTTCCAGACATTTGCACTTTTATTCTTAATTAAATAAAATAGCTAGCTGGTTGGTGTAGTTCTATGACATTCAACTTTCTTTCATTTTTATAGGTAAATACCAAGCTAGCTGCTCTTATGACCATTTTAAACCTAGACAATTTCCCCAAAGGTGAGAATCAAACCCTGCACCTTTGTTTGTGAAGTAACCATCTTAACCATTAAGCCATTTCTTAACTCTCGGTTTTTTTTTGAGAAACAAAGATACCTTTAATTGCAGACATTAAAGATTGCACACACATAAATTACGATCTACTAACACTAATAATGCACTTGTTTAAGTGATTGGTCTGACTCTAGCTTCATTACAAATTTTGCACTTTACAGTAACATCGTGAACATTCATTGACTAAGATATGCATAAAGATACACCATCAGATATGATAAACCCAAAACAAAATAAAAAAAAAAAGAGAAACCACCCACATCTAAGAAGGACAATGCAAACAATCATGTTCTATAAATGAGACAGTAATAATACCAAAAAGGGGAAGTTAATCCAGCAGTGACATACCAACAGCAATAATGAGAACAATATCCCGAAACTAACAATTCCCATATAGAAATGATTAAATGTGAATAACTTGGGTCTATATTACAACACTGAAGTCTGAAAACTTTGAATGTTATAATAATCTAACCCTATGCACTGAACATGGAAAATACCAAAGCTGCAGAATATCGAATACTTTCTTAGGGAAAGTATTCGGTGGGCCGTTTCTGCAGCTTCACTATTTCCTTGACTGTGGAGTGAAGGTTACGGACCGGGTTAAGGTAAGTGTGCAAATGAAGGTGAGTGTGCAATAGGGACTTTAGGGTTAGGGAGCGGGTAAGGTGAGTGTGCGATAGGGACTTTAGGGTTAGGGAGTGGGTAAGGTGAGTGTGCGATAGTTAGGGACCTTAGGGTTAGGGAGTGGGTAAGGTGAGTGTGCGGTAGTTACAGACCTTAGGGTTAGGGTTGGGTTAAGGCAAGTGGATAGCTAGTAGTGTGTGTATGGTTTAGTGTAGGGTTTTGTGAAGTGTATGTGTGTGGATTATTTATTTTGGTGTGCTTGTGTTGTGTGTATGTTTGTCGGAACAACAATTGTTTTTTTCCCTGGGAAAAAATTCACTATTCTGACTGTTCGAGTTTATGGTCTTTCGATCCAATGGGTTTGATATTATTACATTCAAAGTTTTCAGAATTTAATGTTATAATATAGACCCGAATAACTCTACATGAAACTAGAATGTCAAGCTATTTCCATGAAAGCACCTCTGAGGTTCATCTAGTTATACACAACCAGTGGAAAACTTCAGATTGCTTTTAATCGTAAAGAAACATGTTAAATGTCCATACATCTATGAAACCTTATAATGTGTGAAATGAAATAAAATGTTAATATTACAGTATATTCATAAATATGCGTTATCTCTAAGTTTAGGACAGTGATGCTCTCCCTGCAGCTGCAACAGCAGCAGACTAAATTGCATCTAATGTGGGTATACAAGCTATAGAGCATGTGCCTGACTCCATGTGTCATAGGGTGCCTGACATGAAGGGTCAGTCAACACATTTGTCAGGGTATCATTCAGGTACAGTCTGTTGCTACTTATTGCAATATGAATCACATTTTTCTTGACCTTTATGGGAATGTCCCAGCACTATCAAACACTCAGGGATGACATGGATTCCAGGGACATTTTAATGATTGCATTTATGATGTCTGTTTTGGCACACAATAATTCCATCGCTTGCATCCATGATAAGACTTGCTAGTATCACCAACAATACCCAGAATATCAGTGTTATGAGGGTAAGGTACATACTCAGAGTTTCTTGTTTAGGGGACCATCACAGGTTATACAGTCCTCAGTTCTGTCAGAAAGTGTTTAACAATCTTACACAACCTCAACGTGACCAGAAGTGACACTCAGCTTCAAATGGCAGGAAACATTTCTTGTGGATTCCATTCAGGTTATGGAATATCCATGACTGGGGGCCCCAAGCCCTACTGTAATAAGCCAGTGAAGTGGACACATGTCAAAGTCACTTAGTGGCACTACAACTCAATGCAGGAAGATGATATCCTTCACAGTCAGTATCTAAAACCTACATAACCCTGCCTTCACTATCTGTGACACTGCCCCCCAACTTGTTTGCATGGGCAGCCATATGTCATTGCAGTTCTTAGCAACTGTGCAAATAACAGTGGGATTACGGCTGTGACTCACTCCACCCACACTCCTGTATGACACATATGGAAATGTCCAGTGCACAGTGTGGCTAGAGCATATGCTGAACAGCAAAGACTGCCATTAACACTACATGCACCATGTTTGTTCCTTGTGACACTGCACTGTATATGTGTATCCATCAGGGCCCACAGTTCTGGATTAGATGTGGCACTTCTCTGGACTGCCATATATTGTGTCTGTCACTCTCTGAAGCTGTTCTTCCCTTTTGGTCCACTTTATTTCAAAAATAGATGATGTGCAGATGATATCACTATACCTTCTGTGCAACTCATGTGTGCTGTGAGCATGTGTACACAAGGTACTACAGTACCCATAACAAGGAACTGACTTATCTGCTTCCTCAAGATCATTTATTATATCATATTTTATTATATTATATTATATTATATTATATTATATTATATTATATTATATTATATAGAATAGCTGAAGCCACAAACATCCTGCAGGTTGTGATATGGTCATACTTCATTGCCCACCCAGAAGTACTAAGCCTCTAAGCTGACCAAATGCACTGCCATTGCTAGTAGAGGTTTATTTTCAGAAATGGAAAACTTAGGACTTGAAACCATATAACTACCTGTAACATAATTTTTTATAATAATATAACAACAGCTAAGAATGAAAACATTTGCTGTGACGTAAATTTAAGACATAACTTCAGCCTTTGTTAGAGTCACATATAAACACTGAGCAATACATTAAATTAGAACAACTAGGTATTAATGCAAACTTGATACGATGGATGGTTACATGACTTACAAATAGGGCATAGTAAGTATCATACAGCAACAGTGCAGGTGAAATTCTAGTTCGCAGTCAGTGTATCTAACATAGTTCTGTCCTGTGCCCTTACTTATTTAGGTTCTATCTTTCAAATCTGTCATTTTTGTTTGAGGTGTTCAATAGTCTGTTTGCAGATGGTCTGAGAATGAGTAAACTGATTACATTTGTTACATTTGTTACAGATAGAGCATGTCTGCAAAAGAACTTGACTAAATTCACCACTTGTGCAGGAGAGAGTAATTTGCAGATTAATACATCAAAAACTAAGAATAGGAGATTAAGAAGACATAGAGTGAAGGCTGAAAATTTAATAACTCACAGTGTTTAAAACAACTTATTGGCACTGCAGAATATAATGCAAGTTTATTATCATTTTTATCACAGTTATCACTAGACTTCATCAGAAGATTTTTTTTAAAGTCTCAAAATAACTTGTGATGAAAGCTCTAAAAAACTTGCACTGTTCTCTTGCAACATACATTATGCATTTTTGTTGATTTTTTGGATTTTTTTGCACATTAATTTGTGTATTTTGATTCATGTTAGCACATAGTGATTGAAACTCTGGATTTCTTTAAAGACCATTCTGTATAAATTGAATCAGCTTTTCATTTGTTGTGATCATGCCAACCAACTGGTTGATGATAGTTATAAGAATATAGGCTGTATAGAAAGATGTATAAAGTCTAGGAAATCAGAAGCGATAAAATCACTGCTTATAAGTTACATTAGACTCAACTAGAGTATGTAATAATAATAATAATACTAATATGAAAACCTTATAAGAAAACCAGCATGAGTAAAATGGAAAGAGTACAGCAGCAGTGTACCAAGGGCACCCATGGATATTAAAGTTTAAATTATTATCAAAGAATAAAATATCTGAACGTATACATTGTTTAATACACAGATTTTAAGTGTAGACCTTATTCAGGTTTATAGGACCAGAGACAACTACCTGTCCTCTGGGAATGTCTGCCTTTATCAAACCATAGTAAAGATACATCATACAACCTGTGAAGGAAATGAGAAATGAAAGATACATTAATTGTTTCTCTGTGAGAGTAACTGACACTTCGAATACACAGTGAAATTATATTAAAGCAAGCACTAGTTTAGATACTTTTAATATCAGCTGGACACTTATTATGACAATGGCTGTTTTTGATGTGCTGGCAGGTTAGAAGGGCATTATTGCCTGTACCTGAAATACTTCAATATATGTATGCATGCACTTAGTAAAATGTCATAGTCTTTTATACTAAATGCTGAAAATCATTAGTTCATCAATGTCAGACAACTCCACTGACATTGAGACAGAGATAGAGAAAGTCCTAACAATGATCCAGGTGACTTGAGCTCATTAAGCAGCCCAGATACCTGAAGATACTTCCTAGGGAAGGAGAGAAATGTTGAGGCTGCTTGACTCACTTTGGTGGGAAATGATGATGGTGATATGCTACTGGCTGCAGAACATTCTTATTGCCCTAGTACAGACTGGTACAAATGGTAGCTGTGTTATAGAAGAATTGCGTGAGTCCTGGATACTGTCTTCACCTATGGGCAGAAGGTACATGCCTGAGATTATGCTTCATGTCTGACAGTGTCCTATCAGAGGAACTTTAGCACATATGGGGGTAAGATCCCAAGTAATGTTTTAGGTCTGCCTCTGTAAGAAACAGTGGCAGCTTCCTTGCCCTTTCACCTCATGCATTCTGCGATTGCCAGTCCAGCCCAACTAGACATCCTGACCCATAAATGTTAAACACCTGGGTACTGTTGCATTAACTGCAGCATTATAGAGTGTACAATCTGAGGAAGAAGTTCAGTGCACCACAAACAGATCAGTGCCTCACTTGCCATACTGAAAAAAAAAAATCTTTATTGTCAGTAGTTCAGTAGGGCATATCTGATCTGACAGCAGATACATAACTGAAAATTAATTACTGATAATAATAATAATAGGAAAAAATAACTGACTCTCTGTCTGACACAGACATTCTCCAAAAGGACCTTACTGAGACGGACACCTGGTGTCAAAGTCATGGTCTCAAGCTAAATGCCAAAAAATGCATAGTCATCCCATTTGGGAAAAACAAAACACCCATGAATTACCACATAGGTGGCAGCCCCCTTAATACAGACGAGGTAATAAGATATCTGGGGACCCAGGTAGATAGTAATCTCTCCTTTGACAATCATATTGCCAAAGTAGTTTTATGTAGCCCATCTAACTACTAAAGGGTTCGCATCTAGAAATAAAGAGGTTATAGTGCCCCTCTACTCATCACTCATCAGACCCATCATAGAGTACAATGTCCCGTTTGGGATGTACCTCACAAGACACTTCCAACAGCTGGAATGACCACAAAAGTACCTCACCAAAAGGATTACTGGTCTCAAACATATGTCCTATGCAGCCCGAATGGAAAAACTCCAGCTGTACTCAGTGGCATATTGCTTACTCAGAGGTGATCTCTGCCTGACTTACAAAACCATGTCCAACTCAGAATTGATGGACATGCTCCACCTAAAGAAATCCAAGTCACTGCGAGCCACTCGCTCTAGCGAGCTAAACCTTGCCACAACAATAAATAGAACATGCTGGAGGGATAGATTCCTGTCACAGAGACTCCTCATGCTTTGGAACAAAATTCCTACCTACATTAGGCAGAGTCCCTCGCTAACACTCTTCAGGAGAAACCTTAACGAGTGGATGGGTAACAGAAAATACACCCCTGGGATCACTTCATTGGCTCTTCTTGACAGAGGCTCAGTTAATTAATCAATGAGGTGGCGAAAGCTGACACACTCTGGCTAGGTTTATAAATGCCCTCGGGCAGATAGCCTAGCACCTACCCATAAACCTATGAGCCTATAAATGCAGCACAACACAATTAATGGAGAGGGAGAAGAAATTCTTTATTAGTACCACACTGGATTGTAGGTAATTTTAAATTTAAAGGGAAATAATAGTCTACATATTGCCTGTATCCAGAATGGAAGAAATTGATAATTAAACTGACTGAGATATAATAGAAAACAGATATATTAGATACAGATTATGAGTGACTGAGTGAATAGAAAAAAAGTGCTGTTAGTAGTGAGTATAAAACGAGGATAGTGAGGGGTAGTAAGGAAGAAATCTCATGAATCTGAGACAGTGGCCCTTTCATCTCGGCAGGGAGTCTGCCTAAGGAGAAGGCAGAGCAGTAAGAAAAATTGGTGAGGAAGTGGTCATATCAACTTGACAGTGGTTAACAAAGAGAAAGAAAATAATTGAAAGCACTGATTGTCCCATTGCAGGTGAAGCAGAAATGAAGGCAGGCTAGCACAAGAAGTTACAAACACAGTTTAAGATTTTTGTACCAAGGAGTACTTCTTGAGCTGCCATAATATTGAATGAAGAAAGATAAACATTGTTCATGTTAACAGCTTGTCATGTTATCCCCAGAGGAAGGGCTCCTGCAGTCTATAAGCTCAGGCAGTTTTTTCTGCTGTTTTCTTGTTTTTCATTTATTTTAATGTACTAATAATAACAAATGTGATGATTATACAGGTCAAGTACCATTAGTAGCTTAAAAATTGTTCTGTATTGAAGGTAAAACTGTTTTGTGTCATTATCTCTTTAGAATCAGGCAACTCTGATCAAGACGTGCCTTATGCATGGCTAATTGTCCAGTTTTTTAATGTTTCTTTCCAAAACTAGCCAATGTTAGAAGATTTTTATGATAGCTTGAAGTGAATTCTGAAGTAGAATCCCTTATCTGAGAAAACTCAGCTGAAAGAGAAGATGCTGATTATATGGATATCTAATATCACACAGTAAGAAGAATGGCAATCTGAAGAACTTACATCCAGTAAGATGTTAACAAAAGAAATAATGGAACAATTTGTTAGGAGAATAGTGGGCCTGCTGTTTATTTATTTAATTATAATTTTGATAAAAAAGTAAATGGACTGAAAAAAAGCAACATTTTCAACCATAACATTATCTTACGTGACTTTAACAATTAACTGGAACATCTATAACTCCAGTTATGGTATGCATAGAAATTTTTGGACTTAGTGAAGAAAAAATACATGCAAGAGATAGTTAACAGATCTATAAGAAGACATAACAGTCTAGATTGGGTCCATAAACTTTATATCTTCACAATATCAGTAAAAACACATGCCTTCCTTTTCGGCATTTACTTGTCTGATCACCAAAATGAGAAACACGACTTGTAGTAAACTTAACTTGTAGATGACTGCAAACTGGGTATTATTGTTAGAACTCTTCAGACACCTGCACTTCTCAAAAAACAACTTGATTATTTGCCTGATGAAATGAAATGTGCTTGAATTAAATGCATACACATGTATGTGTGTATATATACACATACACACACACACACACACACACACACACACACACACACACACACACACACACACACACACACACACATATATATATATATATATAATATAAAGTGTGCACTTATATCATATAATATATATATATATACATGGGTCTATATTAGATCAGCGAATGCTTAAAAAACTGAACGCTGATTGATCGAACTTATTTAAGCGAATTTTTAAAATATCGAAGCAACAGAAACCAAAATGTTTTCCTAGGGAAAGAATTTGGTTGTCCATTTCTGTTGCTTCTTATTTTCAGTGCTGTGGTGGAAAGTTATGGGTTGGATTCAGGTAAGTGTGCGATTGTGTGGATGTGAGTGTTAGAGTGGGTTAGGTGAGTTAGTGTTAGGGCGCGGGTTAGGTATGTGTGCGATTGTGTGGACGTGAGGGTTAGGGCAGGTTAGGTGAGTTAGGGTGAGGGAGCGGGTGAGGTGAGTGTGCGATAGTGACAGACCTTAGGGTTAGTGTTTGGGTTAAGGTAAGTGGATAGTTAGTGGCATGTGCATAGTTTAGTGTAGGGTTAGGTGTCAGATTTTAGGTGTATGTGTGACTGGATTGCTGTTTGTTTGGTGTGCTTGTGTTGTGTGTATGTGTTTTGGATCAGCGATTTTTTTCCCTAGGAAAAAAAATCGCTGATCTGACAGTTCGAGGTTGTAAGCTTTCGCTTACATAACTTCGATCAATCAGCGTTAAGCTTTTTAAGCATTTGCTGATCTAATATAGACCATATATATATATATATATATATATATATATATATATATATATATATATATATATATATATATATATATATATATATATATATATATATATATATATATATATATATATATATATATATATATATATATATATATATATATATATAATATGTATAAATATATATATATATATATATATATATATATATATATATGTATAGATATATAAAACATTATCCCCAGGATTCAGTAAACTCCATGTAGGAATAGTGTTATTCCTATGGTGTTTGCATCCACATAGCCATCTCAGCAGCGCGGCTTGCATATTCATGAAGGCTTGCTACTGAGAATGGATCTGCGGACACGAATACTGAATGAGTGCAGGGGGCATGTTGCAGTCATGCTCACAGAGCCAACATGCCCCCTGCACTCTCAAAGTGCCATACAGCACTTTTTAGGTGCTTTCAGTGTCTGCAGACACTGAAAGCATGATCGTTAATGGGAAGCAATGCAGGGGGTGTGTGACAGGTACTGTCACACACCCCCTGCATTGTGAAAGTGCTGTATGGCACTTTTACAGTAAAAGTTTGTCCTCAGACACACAGCCATACCTATAAATCTCTTAGTGCCAAACTCCGGTCAAAGGGCAAGCAAATGGAGGGACAAAGGTCCCAAAATAGAGACATATTTTAAGTACAGCTCTCATAAACTTAGAAAGTTGATAGAGGAACAGGGTTTGTATTAACATAACATTTTCAGAAGGATTAGAAGTCTGAAACTCAAATGAAGGCCATTATTTAGTGGCTTCAATCCTAATATTGCTCATACAGACTTAGAAAGTTTATAGAATGACATGTAGTGCATTACCAAATATGAATCAGCATTAATATTAATACATGTAATTAAAGTGCTTATATTAATTTTTTTTCCGTTATAAGTTAAGTTTAAGCATAGCTGAGTGGGTTTGCATGTCATGGGCCTCTGCTCAGCATTGCCTAAACATCTCATAGGAGCTAAATACCAATGTACAGCTAAAATCCTCAATGACAACATAGTGTTGTGGCTAGAGTTCCGGATTTGCATGCAGCAGTTCACGGTTTGAGTACCAAGACAAGCCCTTCATTTTTACATGGGAAAGCATTGTTAAAGTTTTTACTTTTAAATTATGTAGTAATTGATATTTCTTAACTAGGGTAGTATAGCTGGTCCAAAACTGAAGTGTCAGTGGATACAACATGTGAAATCACCCATGTAAATACAAGTGTTCTATACAGTATAATCACACCCCAGGGTAGTGTAATGAAAGCACATAGAGGGACGTCATGCAAATTAAATCATATGCACTTAATAATATGTCAGTAATGATTAATTCATTTACAATTCTGAAATATTTTCTGAAATGAAAACTGAGCAATGCTTAGCAGTCCTTAGCTCTGCTCAGCCAGTTTGCATATTGCTTAGATTTTAATTCTAAGCAGCAGTCAGCCCAGTTAAGCAGATATGAGCAGCACTAAGCACTGCTCAACATGTACTCATTTAAGCACTGCTAACTGAGCTAAGCGGATTTGTGCACCGCTAAGCTGTGCTCAACATTTTCAAAATGGTCCAATGATGGCAAAGGGCAGGAATATGGCCTTATTTAAACTGCACAGGTGGAAATACAGCCAGAACCTGTTGTAGTTTGATCTGTGCAGAAACTATGTCTGGCATTGGAGAGGGAGCACACTTTTGGGTGCAGCGCTGGGGCATTTTGGATTCCAAGGTTATGGCTGGGCTCCTGTTGAATACCATAACAACAGATTGCTGCAGGGCCAGTACCAGGGCTCACAGTACAAAGGGGAGGCCTGAGACCATCTGGCATGTGACCTCAGCAGTGCGAATGGAATCCCCCAAACTGGTGAGCAGATACAACATCATTATGCCCACCTAAACCATAGGAAGGGGGTGCTCTTGGCCCAATGGATCCAAGATGCTTAGGCACAGAATGCTCCAGTAGTTTGTAAGTATCTCATCCATAGCTGTAAAAAATTCAAGCCTGAGTATGTGATAGAGAGGTATGCATAATGTTTTGTGTTTTTCCCCTACAGCTGCAGCGGAGAGGGCTACCAATGTGGAGGCCCATGCTGACAGATTGTCAAGGCTGCACTGACAGGCTGGTGAGTACAGATCTATCTTGCTGTATATAGCACAATAAATAAAAAGGAGTATGTTGTTTAATGTCAGTAGGTATAGTGTATTCTGTGTCTACTGAATAAAGTTTGTCAGACTAATATTGATCTACAGGATATGCAGTAATAAAGCACTGTGTCATGTTGCTAAAATAAAGATTTATACCACAGACTGTTGCGTTCACTCTAATATGTTGTGTAGAAATAGAATGTGTACAGTTTATTCACAGCAAATATGGCTTTTACAGCATGCAGCAATCAAGGTTGTCAAACTTGTAGATTGTGGATCTGTAAAACAAGATATAAATGAAATATGACATATGTTATGCACTAAGATCTGAACACTGAATAGTAATGTGTAATGTATTATAGTGTGTCCCCTGCAGCATTGCCTTGTGTTAACTTTTGCTTTCCAGATTTTAGTATTTCAAAGGATTAATACATAATGCACTAACTATCTGTCATGCATGAATGTCAGGATTACAAGGTCAGACTGTCTAACCAACAGAGTATTAGGTAGAAATCAGTCAAACAAGAGACAGCAGTTCCCCAGTAACTCAGTATGATGAAAAACAGCTTTGTTGTTCATTTTTGCACAGCCAGACACAGTTTGAATCCATGGAGTGGTGCTGAGATGTGTGCATATATACAGTCAAGAAATCTTGAATATTTGTAGAAACAGTCAGGTAGTGTTAACAGATATTTTCTCCACAGGTCCTACAGGTAAAGAAATGTCTATAGTAGCTGTATGAAGGGCATACTAATACACCATGTACAACTGTTCCACTATCCAACCCCATGCCTGCAAATGACAGCAGGATAAGGACATACACCATGCACACTTCCCGATACATGTCTCTGAAGTGTCATGTTGTCATGGCTAATGGTTACTGTTGCCAAAAACCTTCACCACAGGTAAGAATCCAGGTGAAGTATGTCAGTAGCACACTCACACAATATCAGTGCAGGGTACCCCTTCTTTTGTCATATATGTAACCCTGACATGTACAAGTCCCCTTTAGTCATGTACCCAGAGTTGTGACAGTTTGCCCCATACCATTCCAGGTTTACAGTTTAACAGGTATGTATGTACTACAAAAGCTATGGGCCATAGGTAGGTGCAAAGTGAGAGCAGACCTATAGAGTACTGAGCAGTACTGTTGTAAAAAATAGAAGCCTATACAGTAGTTAATGGACTTTTTCTCTCCTCCCACCCCTTATTTGCATCAATAATTTTTAATCATATACTATGGGTATGTTGTTCTCAAAACCTATTGTTGGGACATGTGTTCTATTATTGTTCATATATTTAATTGGTTGTATATTAACATACCTTGTTCAAATACCATTGTTGGTGGCCTGTTGCCATCAATGTAACTGGTAAGTTGTTGCAATGCTTACTGTTGTTCCATTTATGTGTGTGTTCTATTTGCTATGCAAATGTTTCAGATCTATTGTTTTGGGTCAATTGGAACACCCATGCATGCTGTTATAACTAATTTTGAAATGTTTTGTTCATGACTAACCAATAGATTTTGGAAAACCTCAACACCATAGCATGTTTGGGAAGGCAGATCCCAGCGGATCTGCCTGTCCCACCTCATCCTGCCATGACACCAGGTCCCAGTACATCTGGGACCCAACCCAGAACAACCTCCTCCGCTGGTCCTGCACCACCTTTGGGTGGAACCGCCTCAGGGAAAGGGGGTTCACCCCCCCAGACATGGGTGCGAAGAGGTCCCCATCACCCCCAACATGTTCTGGGGTCTGGTGTGCAGTGCCATCTGCTCAGAGTTGGATGGATGTCTGAGCCAGATCGAGGGCTGCCTGGTGTACTTCAAGAGGCAGCCTGCATCTGCTGTCCATCCCCCAGCACAGCCACCTTCTGGGTCGTGAAGATGCAGTGGTGACTGCCCATGGGTGGGGATCTCTGTCCTACTGTATCCATTCGGGGGCTCATGTGCCTCTGATTCCCAACCACCCTCCTCGTCCAATATGTTTAGCCCCCTCATGTCTCATATACTGCCCCTGTCTGCTGTCTTGTCTGTCTGCAAATGCAACCTAGCCTACCCAACCTACCTCCCCAAACATACTTACAGCCCTTTCTAAAACATCCCACTCTCACCTTAAAAAAGGGCATCTGTCCCACAAAAAAATCATTGCCCCATACATATCTCTACATTTCACCCCATGTACAGTGACGTAAATCAATCTGCACTCAAATTACTCTACAGATGTATGTTCCCAACACCCATTCCTGTGGGGTGTGAGGCTGTAAATTCCAAATTTTCCATATCATTCACAGCTGTTGCTGCAGAAGAAATTTAGACCTTTGGTCCTTTGCTACACCCATTTTTATTTATTTATTTATTTATTTATTTATCCTCCACATCCCTAGCTACTTTTCCTAATGTTTTACCCCCTGCTTACCCCCATTTCACCACTTTCATATCACCCTTTGTTCTTTTCTTTTTTGAAATTAGCATGGGTTTAAGTAGGAATAAATGCTGCTAAGTGAAGCTAAGGGGACTTAAACATTTCTTAGCATTGCCTAGCTTCATGAAAAACCACGCAAACCCATTTACAACTGCTTAAAATACTTTAATCACTCTGACTCAATCAGCGCTTGTTCTGCCCAGCAACAAAACACTGTATCCTGCCAAGTCTTGAACCCAGGACCCTATGCACTACAACCACAGCAACATACCACTACACCATCTGAGCTCTGGGAATTTGTAATACCTTTACAAACATATCATGCATTACAGTAATTTAACATAAGGGGAAAAATACACACCCCTAGCAAGTCTTAAACACAGGACACTGTGCACTCCAGTCACAGCAGGTACCACTACTCCACATGAGCTGGGTGGATGAGTAATGCTTTATTAAATACATCATGCAGCATGGTCATCCAACATTAGGGAAAAACCTGTGGAATTAGTAATGTCATATATATATATATATATATATATATATATATATATATATATATATATAGTGCAAGACATCTGCACAAAGCCTGAGAAAGTGGGGGGACAAAGGCTAAAAAATAGGGACATATTTTAAATATGGATTTTATAAGCTTAGAAAGTTGCTAGAGTATCACGGTTTGTTTTAACATATATTTTCAGGTAGATTTCAGGTATGAAACACAAATGATTGTCATCATTTAGTGACTTCAGTGCTCACATCATCCCAGCGATTTGTCAGAAATGTGCAACAGTTATGCGGAACATATCAAAAATATGAGCCACACATCCTGACAGTGTATGAAAATCTGGACAGTGGAGAGGTATGACTGCAGTCATGTAACAAAAGGGAAAAAACACTGAGAGCTGACAACCATTCCAACCAGCACCTTCTAATCTACAGGCAGACCAACACAGCACTACCCCAAATCAGCTCTGGGGAATTACTCATGCATTTGCAAATATATCATGCACTATAGGGATGTAACTGTAGTGAAAAACAGAGATTGGTGAGAAATTGTCTACCCACAACCATTTGCACCACGGTCACAGCAACATACCAGTAAGCCAAGTGAACTCTAGAGTATAACGACTGTTTGAAAAAACATATCCTGATTGCCAGTCACACACTACTCCTACATATACTGCCCTAAGTCACAGTGTAGCTGGAATCCTGAGGTGTTACGGGACATGTCTCAGTCTGCCCCTTCAAATATATAGACCTGATAGACCACCAGCAACTGTAGCAGCATGCACAGTCAGATAGAAAAGGATCTATGATACTCACATTTCGCCCTCTCCCTACCCAGCCCAACAAACATTTACACACTACACTGCTATACAATCTTGACAGTCTGTTAAGAATGGCCAGACATGCATAACTCTCAGCTGTACAGATTTCCACAAAAAGTCCAGGGTGGGGGACCATATTTATGGCCACTGCCTCATAACATTTCTGGTATTCTGCTAAAACACTGGGATGATATCAGGAGTGAAGTACTAAATGATATAATATACCTCTGAACCTCTTAGTGGAGGACATCTGGACAAAGCCTGACATACTTGGGAGACAGAGGGCCAAAAATAGGGACATATCTTAAATAATGATGTTATAAACTGAAAACAGTTGCTGGTGTTGCAGGGTTTTTTGTAACATAACTTTTCGGAAGGATATGAATTCTGAAACACAAATGCATGTCATCATTTAGTGACTTCAATCCTCAGACTATCCTACTGATTTGCCAAAAACAAAAATTGTCTGAGGAACAGACCAAACATAAGAGGCAAACCACTGGACATTCTGTGGAAATCTGTACAGTTGAGAGGTATGTTGTATACAAATTACTGTCAGACTTCAAATCACGCAGAAAATACATGTCCAGACAAACCCTGTTAACCTAACAATGTTCTAACTATATGACAGCAATACTTACAATCTGTCCCTAATTCTGGAACTTTCCCCCCCAGTTTGTTGGGCTTTCTCCACTTTTCTTATTCTAAGAGGTATTTTCACTTACCCTCTTTGATGCTGTAGCTCCCACACATCCATAATGTCCTCCTTACAGGCAAGGAAAAGGAGCAAGTCCCACATGAAGGACTTAAGTATAGCACTGTGTTGCCATGACATTGGCTAATGGAAAGACAGCACAGATGTTCTGGATGCAATTAGCAAGTGAGAGACACCAGTTGGTGCACAGGCAATCACCTACTCATGAGCATTACATACAAAAGACAAGCTGCTGCCTATGCAAAACAGGTCTGAGCCTTTATATGCAAACACTACAAATAGAGAAAGATGAATAGAGAAAGACACACTTCTCAATTATTCTGAGAAAACACTACAGCAGTACAACAGGTATGTCAAACAATTAAGCATGTAATGGAATGCAGAAAAGAGGATGCAATAATGGGAAATAAGAAGTTAAACAATATGTTTCAACAAGACTCGCTGGACTGACATGTTGCTGTCCAGTACCTATGGCCATCCCTTCTTGCTCTGTCTGCAGTTACATAGATAACAGCTCTGGTCCCTGGATCATGCCAGCAAAGGTCAACTCACATATGACTACTACTGGAGTGTCTGCTGTACAATACTAACTGTGACACTGCCAGGCGAGCTACCTTGGATGTTGTAAATATTCATATGGCAGTTGTGAATACTACTATGATACATATGCTTCTCTTACAAATGTAAGAGACCTGTATAGGGTATGTGCATAGTAAACAACTGGTGCAGAAATATGGGTTGAACTGTATGTTATATACTGAGCTCATACCATTCAACTGTCCATAGTTTTGCACACTGACCATGTTTGCCTCATATTTGTAGTAATTTTATCAGAGAGTTGTGTTATGTGTGGCATATCATTAAAGACTGACCTCATAACATAATAGCATACATTTGAATGTCAGATGTCATATCCTTCAGAGTACTCCTGTGAATGCAAAACCTGCTGTGCTATCAACTGTCTTAAGTGTGCTAGAGCAATATTTATAAAGTGTCACTATTTTTGGGTCCTTGCCCCCATTTATGTGTGCCTTTGTCCAGATGACTTGCTCTAACAGGTTGAGAGGTATGACTGAACTGCAAGAGTGTAAACACAGTGTGCCATACTGACAAAGAAAAGAAATGTATATCAAGTATTACCTGTGCACATGCATGTATTAATAGGTATAGCTGGAAGCCTCAAACATACAGATATGAGTTGTAAAATGTCAGGTAAATAAGCTGTACTTGTTTTACAAATGTGTAATCTTAGTTTCAATGCATCATACAGACATAAATGTCTACAGCTACAGGTTGTTGTATTACCTTGAAACAGAAATGATTACTAGATTGATTATAATTACCAAGTTGAACCTAGAAAAGTGTTCAACTGTGTTATGACTTTGTGTCCAAGACTACAATTAACATCTATATGAGCACCTACATAGCTGTATAGACTCAGCAATACCTGACTTGTAAAACTCACCTCCCCCAAGGTAGAGTAAACCTCTGTGGTGGACAGCAGCAATGCACAAACCCCAAAATAGGTGGAAATATTGGCTGTGCAGGTCCAAGAAGGAGCAGGTGCCAAATTGGAAGCAATCTCACCTTTGTCTTAACAAGCAAATAAGGTCACAGGTGAATTACTCTAAGGCTAACTATAAGTACAAATTGGACACACTTACCAAGGGCAATCACAAGGCCTTCTTCACATGTCTGCAATCTCAGAGGTAACAACCAAATACACTCTGTACTGGTGGTCAATAACACCACATACACACACGCCATAGCTATAGCCAACCTGCTGCAGACAGGTTAAGTGAAAACATCACCCCCCCCCATCCACCCATCAGTATAGAAGGACATGGACAGCACCAAATCCCCTCCCCTCATCATCAGGGAGCAGGTTCGTAATGGCCTCTCAAAGGCAATAAACTGAAGTCTCCATAAGACCTGATAACATCCCTGGCTGCATCCTGCATGAACTCAGGCATGAGCTCTCAGCTCCATTACACACTGTAGTCAACCAAAGCCTGAGCAAAAGTGTCATCCCATCTGCATGGAGGGCAGCCACTGTCATCCCTCTACACAAAGGTGGAGCATCTACTGACCTAGCCAGTCATATGCACATCAGCCTAGCTACCCTGATCTACAACACCGGTGAAGGCATTATCAAGGACCTTATAAACAGGGACATCGGCAACTTGAAAATGCTGCAACCTACACAGTTTGGTATTGTTAAAGGGGGATTAGGCTTGTTAAACCTGGTTGACTTATTTGAAGTGGTCAACAAACACATGGATGAGGGGAAGATGGTGCACACTGCCTACCTTCACCTAGCCAAAGCTTCTGACAGTAATCCCCAGTTGGCCATAATACATAAGTCTACACAGTGAGGCATTGATCTGCATGTTACCAGATGGGTAGCCAACTGGTTCAATGATACTACCCACTCAGTCAAAGTAGTGGAAACTACTTATAGTGGTAGACCCTTAAAGAGCAGTGTACCCCAAGGATATGTCTGGGGAACTCTTCTGCTTGGGATATACTGTTCTGAGGTACAAGACAAAACCAGTGGCCTGTGGCTCACCAGGTTTACAGATGACTGCAAGCTAGCCACTATTTTACATCCCCCTTGTGATGTGTGCATCTTCCAAGAAGCCCTTACCCAAATCAATGACTAGTGCCAGAAGCATTGCCTCAGACTGAATGCCAGAGAATGCATCATTATCCCTGTTGTGGTAAATGTCATCCACAATTGTTATGACAGTGATAACAATGTACTCAGCATGCAATCAGGTGTGAGGTGACTTGTGCACCAAGGTTGATAGCAACCTGACAGTTTCCAAATGCATTGGCACCATTGTATGGAAGGCTGGCTACATGGCCCACTTCACAAATAAGGCTATGTCATCCAGGAACCAGGAGACCACAGCATCCCTGTACTCCTCCCTTATCAGACCCATTACAGTACAATGGCTCAATTAGCATGTCCCTTGCCAACCACATGCAGCAGTTGCAGAGACCACAGAGGTTCCTGACCAGGAAAATCCAGTGTATGTAACACCTATCCTATACAGATAGGCTGAAAATCCTGTCATTCTACTAAGTCTCATACAGACTGATCATAGGTGACATATGTCTGGCATATAAGGCCATTCCCAATCCAGCCTTGATGGAGTTTTTGCATATCCTTAAGACAAACCCCACTTACGCAACCTGCACGCAAGGCCCTCACCTGTCTATTACATGAATAGTACTTGTTGGCGGGATACATTTTTGTCTCATACAATACACTGTCTGCAAAATAGACTCCCTCCCCATGTCTAGCAAAGTACCTCCCTAGCCTTCTTTAAGTAGAAGCTGGATGACTGCATGGGAAACACAAAATACACCCCTAGGATCCCAAACAGGGTCCAGCTGGACAGGGGAAGCAAGAGCTGACTTTGAAGGGACATGGGAAAAGATCTTGGCTAAGCTTATGAGGACATCCAGGACAATAGCCTAATATCATCCTCTGAACCTATGCACCTTGTACATTACACATTTCCTGTATGTATTGCAGACTGTCCAGCAATATTGTTATACATGTACCCCTGTGAGTCCAAACTGTGTAGTTACTGCACTGATAGAGTATTCTCTTGTTCCTTTATTAGTTATTATCACATACTGTTACACCTTGTCAATGTGTTTGGTCTGTATACCACTAAGACAGCTCTTAAAGTACTTGCATATGCATGTGGTGACACTGTATAGCTCACTCCAATAACCCTGGTCTTGGTCACACTTACCATTTTGCTAATAGGCTCATCACACAGTAGGAATGGTCACCATTTGTTGAGGGCCTTACAGTAGCTGTTAAAAAGATGAATTGTGGCAGTCCAAACTACCTTAAAGTTTGAGCTGCAGGGCCCATAGGTAGCAAATTTGTGCCAGACTTTAACAGGAATGTGCATGTTCATGTGTGTGTGATTCAAAACTCAAATAGCAAAGTGTGTGTCATCTACTTGGCCAGGGACTTAAAGTACTGGATGGACAGAGAGGCTTTAAATTCACACACAAAAATGCTAAAAATTTTATGAATAAAGCTTTCGGGTTATCCACCCTTCATCAGTACATGAAATTATTGAGTTTTTCACAACTTTAAGTAGAGGTCCAATTAAAATCACATGATCCAGCCAGCCAAACAATTTCAACTTATGATCTAACATTTAAATCAGTTCTTAAAACAACATTAACACATGCTATAAAGACACTCAAGCAATAAATATATTATACCTATCTTGAATATATAGTGTGTTAAAATGTATAAATGAACATTTAAAATAACAAGGTTATACAACATAAACAGGTGTAAGTGTATAGGTAAATAGAATAAATTTAAAAATATTCATCAAATATTTTCTCTCTGTTTCTTAATCAACACTGGTTTTATACTAACTGTGTTATTCAAACCTGGTGATGAATCTGCCTGCATCCTAGTAATCCATTCATATTCCCTTAACTCAAGTATATCATTCATATCTCCCCCTCTTAAATCTGTATTTAGTACACTTACACCCATAAATTTAAAAGTATGTGTATGAAAATCTGAAATATGTTTCTATAAACCATTAGTTAATACTTCCCTTCTTATTTCTGACTTATGCTCAGTTATACGGTCCTTTAATTTTCTCATTGTTTTTCCAATATAAAATGCCGTGCATACTGTGCACGTTGCCAAATACACTCATTTTGATGTATTGCAATTTACTGAACAATTGAAAATGTATCTTTCTTTAGTAACAGGATGTTGAAATTCCTCCACTATATCAAAAATATCCGCACAGCAGGTGCAGTTATAACATTTATATGTTCCCATTTTATATTGATGTGTTTTTTCCTTATTCCTAAAATCTTTATAACACAATATTTGTTTAAATGTTTCCTGATTGCTATATGCAAACTTCGGCTTTAATCTTATAAGATTTTTAATTTTTGGCATCGCTAATAGAATTATTCAATTTTTTTCTATAATATCGCACACGTCTTTGTATTTCCATTAAATGCAGTCACGTACCTAACCAAATTTTTATTTTCATCTGAAACTTGTGTTGTTAATAAAACTTTCTGACTAAAAGTAGGTTTATACTTGTCTTTCCTACCTAAGATAACCTCATTATATATGGTATCTATACTATTTGTAGGATAACCATTCTTTATGAATTCTTGCCTCATTACATTAGCTTGATTTATAAAATTACTATCCTCAGTATTTAATTTACTAACTCTTATGTGTTGTGATTTAAGAATTCCTTTAAATGTATGCAGCGCGTGCATGCTGTTCCTTCTTAAATACCTATTTGCATTCACTTCTTTTTTATATATCATGGTTTCTATTATATTCATCTTCTTATATAAATTCACATCTAAAAATGCTATATTATCAGGTGTAGAGACCATTTTAAACCTCAAAAAACTTGTAGTTGCATTCAAATATGAAATATAACTTTCCAAATCTGTACTGGTACCATTCCAAATGAGGAAACAATCATCTACAAATCTACAATAAAACTTAATATTTCTATTTAATTCATTAAAATTACTTAATATATATTGCTTCTCCCATTGCTACAAAACTAAATTTGCATAAGTGTTCACTATTCGTGTGCCCATCACTACACCAGTCATTTGCAAATATGGTACGCTATCAAAAATAAACACATTTTTAGTCAAAACAACTTCAAGGAGCATGCAAATATTTTCTATCTCACATGTTTGCAAATCTGTTTAAGGGCGGAGCAGCAGTAATAATGAATAAGATTTATTATATGGACAAATTCAATAATTTTTTAGCAGATCCATTAACATTCAAGCAAATAACCTTCAATGAGATCAAAAATTGTATTTCACAAGTTAATATGGTTATTTATGATATGCAGTTAAATCAAAATATTTCTATAGAACTTTTCAATTACTTTACAGTATCTTGCCCTAGGACACCTCAAATTTATGGAATTCCTAAAATTCATAAATCTTTAGAAGATCCGCCCTTGAGGCCAATAGTTTCAGGCAAAGGCTGGGTAACAGAGCCTATATCTAAATATTTGCAGATGAAACTTGCTAAATACTTGTTAAAGTGTTCCAACATTTTAAAAGATACCACACAATTCTTGGAAGAATTATTTAAGTGGCATGAACAAGGGACCAATCAGAATTTTTTGTTTGTAATGTTAGATATAACCTCATTATTCACAGTCATTAAGACACTATATATTCAAGATAGGTATAATATATTTATTGCTTGAGTGTCTTTATAGCATGTGTTAATGTTGTTTTAAGAACTGATTTAAATGTTATATCATAAGTTGAAATTGTTTGGCTGGCTGGATCATGTGATTTTAATTGGACCTCTACTTAAAGTTGTGAAAAACTCAATAATTTCATGTACTGATGAAGGGTGGATAACCTGAAAGCTTTATTCATTAAATTTTTAGCATTTTTGTGTGTGAATTTAAAGAAATTTTGCAGTTTCATCAAAAGTTTTGGTTGTGGACAGAGAGGCTGACAGATGTTTTGGACTGACTGCTTTGCTGACATGTTAACCTCATAGGTGTGCCAGTGTGCAGTGTTACTGAGGATGTGGGGAGAGAGGGAGAAATGATCCCCAAATTGACTGTGAGGTCTGTCTGCTCTGAAAGATAATTGTACTTTAAGGTGCATGTACTTGTCATCCTGCCATCATGTACATCCATCACTGGTGGAAGAGGTGAGTATTTAGGCTCCCTGATGATTGCGCCAATGCAGAGGTGACACACTGACAGTGCGTACTGGTGGATACTGATGGCATATCGCATCATATACCATCACTGAGTCTTGCTAGGTCTGACAATGTCATACATGGTTATTTTACAGATTGTCCAGGTCTCCTTGACCATTCCTGACATATCTGCCTATGTGAGTATGTACTCCACACCTGTATCTGATTGCCTCACACCTATGGCTACCATACCTGGAGACCCATGCAGCAGGACAGCAAGTTATAGGTAGTAGTAGTGGGTGTATGCTGGCACTGGGTCAGCAGCAGTGCGTACATACTGAGTATTTAATGTAAGGGAATGGAAACAGTACCAGATATCCAGGTATCATCACTGTGCCCCCAGGGGTCTTGCATGCCACAGACATATTCTCCAATCTATGTGGACAAACATCATGTATTGCTCAAATGCTGTGTGGAAATACACATTTGTTTTTTGGGTAGGGGGGTCTACATCTTTCAGGTACATGTATGCATTCCACAAACATCTGGGTGTCAGACACGTATGAGGTGGTCACCCTACAACACATATGCACTGGTTTCAGTTATTGTATAACTCAGATGTTCCTGGAATGCCCACATGCACCTGTAGGAGCACTCACCTATTTGTGGGATGTAGGTTTCAATACATGGTACTGTGATGCTGACTTTAGGGGACACCCAGCAGTCAATGGCACATATGTGTGGACACATCACAACACAGTCTGTCACAGCAGACAGGCCACTTATGGTATTCCATGTACCATACCAGATTACTAGGCACTGGGCCCCTAGCGGCCTTATCCCTTGGCCATATATTAGCCCATGTGTATGCTAGGCAGCAGCTGATGTCCCCATCCAATAGGGATACAGGTGATGTCCCAAGGGTGTATGTGCCACTAACCAGCCAGTTGACCATGTTACACCTGCAAAGGTATAGTTAGCTACTCTGCCTGATGTGGACAGGGTTCCCATTCCCCCACAGGGTGATTGTGTGTGAAACACACCCAAGATGTCAACAAGGGTAGTCCAGGTCACTCACCAGCTGGAGGTTGTTTGTCTGTGTGTGTGTGAGTGTGTGTGTGTGTGTGTGTGTGTGTGTGTGTGTGTGTGTGTGTGTGTGTGTGTGTGTGTGTGTGTTTTAACAGAGTGGATCATGACCTGCACTCATGCAGCAGTCCAAGCAATGTGGAGTGTATGATTGCCTGGCATACCAGAGTGAGGTAACTCTTGAGGGGTATGTATGACACTGGATAGAGGCTTGGCCTCATACCCCATATGTGTACGGTAGATGTCTGATGGCCTGGTATGCATGGTAGGGAACTTTTGTGATGTCCCCAGTTGCTGCATGTACTGTCTGATGGGATTGATGAATGGAGGATTATGCACATTAAAGGTCTTCATTGGGGGGGGCATGACACATCAGGACCAGGAGTGCAATGCATGTGGTAATGCCAGTATAGTGAAACTACCTAGACACATACTGTGGTGATAGATGACAGGGGTATGATGTAGTTGTTAGCTGTGGATAGTGCTAGCAGATGGGGATGTGCAGGATCTGTAAATAATGTTGCCCAATGTATGAGATCCTGTGATGTGTTTTTCTGTTCATGTCTTTCAGCTGCAACCATTCTACTCAGATTCTGAGACTGCAGCAATAATTGACTTGTTTTGACTGCATCACACAGTCTTCTTCAGTCAGAGCAGACAGCAGGTGCAAGAGTGGACCACCCTGTGGACTGAAGTAGTCACCAATGTACACAATGTGGGTCAGCATGGGCAAACTTTCAAACAGATCAGGCACAGGGCAACTGACCTTATACACCATGCCCAGCAAAGGGCTGCTGCTGTGGCCAGGGACCATACAGCCACAGGTGGGGGTCCTGCTACGTAGGCCCCACTGACACCAACAGAGGAGCTCCTCACCAATCTTGGAGCAGCCACTGCACCCCAAGAAACTGTACACACCCATGTCATGGAGGTGGGTGGCACCCAGACAACAGGCGAGGAGCATCCAGGTATGGCCCCAGTGGACATCAATTCAATACTGTATCATTCATACTGGTATTCGTAGAGTATTTAGATGCATATGTCATGTCAAACTGCATTTGTAGGTGGGGTTCTGTAATGCACACAAGTGCACATATATAGTGAATGACAGCAAACTGTGTAGTATCAGTGCTTGTACTGTACATGTGCAGAAATGCATAATTTACCCTGTACCAATGCCACATGTGAGTCTGCTGACAATACCTCTCCCCCACAACTACATAGGTCCCTCTGGTCTGGATGGGGAACAGCAGCCTGATGCCGATGAGTATGTCTTGTTGTGGCTCACCAATACCCTAGGCATGTTAAGGGCATGCATTTTTCCATGCACACAACTGTTACTCTTAGCCATATTGCAATAGGTGCATGTTCACTTGTGATGGGGTTAACTGCAATGCATCACAGTTGTCATAACAGGATCCTGTTTGGAGGAGCTGTAACATTCCTGTAGGTGTTTTCATTGTGCTATACAGGTGAACATCAATAATGTGTACATGGATGTAGTGTATGTTAGGTTAAGGTCTATCACCTACTACCACTCATCACGTATTTCAGAGGTGTATATTAGTAGCAGCATTAAGCAGACATAGCTGCACTGCATGTTGTTGAGGGCCTGTCCAGAGTGTGTATGTTGTGGTCTGATTGTGTATTGTGCATGTCATCATTCAGATATTCTGTGGTCTGTATAATGCCTTTGTGCCACTTCACCTGTATGTGTCTCTGTCTGTGTGTGTGTGTGTGTATGTGTGTGTGTGTGTGTGTGTGTGTGTGCGTGTGTGTATGTGTGTGTGCGTGTGTATGTGTGTGTGTGCATGTGCGTGTGTGTGTTTCAACAAACCTTATAGTGCATGTGTTAATTTGCATATGTTGTCTTCCCCTCACATGTGAACATGGGGGGTCAGTGTCCCTCCCAATCACAACCTGATGTCAGTGTCTCAGCGACCTCTGATGATGATGGTGGTCATAGTGAGGCACAGGTGGGGTTGTCGGGGGCTGAATCTGTGCTATTGGTTGGTATCCCATTTTCACCCACAATGTCCCTGCACATAGTCAGTATGCCCACACATACCCAGTCCCCAGCAGCCACAGATAATGGACAGTTGGAGGGTGGTGTCACAGAACAAGCTAGTGTGGTGACTATGGTAAGTGTGAGTGTAGACACTAGCCATAGCCAGAGAGAGCAGACAAGGTCCCACACAGGTGGATGGACAGGGGTGCTCAAAGGAGGACTGCTGCCCATCAAGCCCCAGCCACAAGTGTTACAGTAGGTGTCACCAGATGCATGTTTCAGTCCATCATGGAGGTGTAGGCTAGCTCTGAAAACACCAGACAGATGCTCAGGGTCATGAATGCAACACATCCTGCCATGCTTGATGACCTCCATGGCCTTGTTGATGCCATATGTTATTATGCCGATGTCATGTATAGATGATGGGGTGAGACATTGCCAATCCTTATAGGTTCATAGGTTCATAGGTAGGTACTAGGCTATCAGCCCAAGCGCCTACGTAAGCCTAGCCAACAAGATTCCCTGGCGTACGCCACCCAAGAAAGTTATTTTCCTGTGCCACTGTTGAGAGACACAGAAGTGATCCCCAGGGTGTATTCCCTATTTCCCATCCACTCATCAAGATTTTTCTTGAAGAGTTCTAATGAAGAACTTTGCTTGACATAGATGTGTAGCCTGTTCCAGAGTATGGGAAGTCTCTGCGACAGGAATCTATCCTTCCAGCATGTCCTGTTTATTGTGGTGACAAGGTTTAGGTCCCTAGAGTGTGTAGCTCAGAGGGATTGGGATTTCTTTAGGTGTAGCATGTCCAACAGCTATGGGTTTGATATAGCTTTATATGTTAGGCAGAGATCACCTCAGAGTAGGCGATATGCTACGGAGTAAAGCTGGAGTTTTTGAGACGGTCAGTGTAGGGCATTTGTTTGAAGACAGTAATCCTCTTTGTGAGATACTTCTGTGGCCTTTCCAGCTGCTGCATATGTCTTGTGAGGTACATTCCAAAAGGGGTGTTGTACTCTATAATGGATCTAATGAGTGTCGAGTAGAGGGGAACTATGACCTCTTTTTTCCTTGATGAGAAACTTTTTATGATGAGGTGTGCCACATAGAAGGACTTCCTGACTACTGTGGCGATGTGACTATCAATGGAGAGACTACTGTCCACCTGGGTCCCAAGGTCTGTTATCACACATTCAGTGTTAAGTAGATTGCTGCCTATATGGTTGTTCATGGGTACAGAGTTTTTACCAAAGGGGATGACACTGTACTTTTTGGCATTGAGCTTGAAGCCATGGCTCTGACACCAGGCATCTGTCTCAGTGAGGCCCTTCTGTAGGATGTCCACATCATTTGGGGACTTGACTATGGCTCCTAGTTTGCAGTCATCTGTGAACTTCATTAGCCAGAGGCCTTCTGTGTTAGCCTGTACTTCAGAGAAGTAGATATCAAACAGGAGAGGTCCCAGGACAGAATCCTGTGGTACTCCACTTGTCACTGGTTTGAGGTCAGATTTGGAGTCTGCAACTTTTACAGTGTGGGTTCTGTCAGTGAGCCAGTTGGCAACCCATCTTGTGATGTAGGGATTTATACCTAGCTTAGTGAGTTTAGCTATAATTCCAGAATGGGGATGGTGTTGAAAGCCTTGGCGAGGTCAAGCTAGGCTGTGTGCACCACCTTACCCTCATCAACGGCTTTTGACAGTGCAATGTCTGTGCTGGAGCATGTGTAGGGAGTAGGGTGTTGGCCACATGGACATAGGTCAGCAACAAGATCAGCTGAGAGTCCACGGATCCATGCACATTCACACTCCCATAGTGGCAGTACCATCAGCACTATGGAAGGAAGGATCTGTCCACACCACAACAGAGCAAGCCATTGGCTCATGGCCCTGGCTAGTCCTGTCAGAGACATGTATCCAGCAGACAGCAATCACCATTGGGGACTAGTACTACATCTGGCCTTAGGACTGGTGGTGCCAGTGAGACTCCTGGCAGAACCAGTTCCCATGTCCACAGCTGGAGATGGTGAACTCTACATCCTGCCTTGTATGGTCCACAGCTGGCCAACATACCCCTATGTGGGGCAACCACATGGCTTAATTGTGTGAATACACACACACACATATCTCTATCACAGGCAGATCACCACCAGACACACAGCACCTCTGCATGGCCAAGTTAGACAACGCCCCTCCAACACACATACATGATGTCAGCCATATGGCCCAGCCTAGGCCTCTGGCAAACCCACACCACACTCTGTGCATATGATGATACCTCTGCCATATCCCTGTTATCCATACCATCAATGCAAGGACATGCTAATATGCTTCTGATGCACAGGATGAATATAGTACAGTGTAGGAATGTAATGCTGTGTAAGGTGCTGGCTGCTAGCAATTGTTATGAGTACACATTAAAGTATATGTACCTTTTTAGCCATGATGCATTATTGCTGTTAGTACTGCTGATTGAATATAGTGTCACATGCTGTATTATGTTTGTGTTCCAGGTGTCTGTGTGTCTGCAGGCTGTGGGCCTGCTGGCATTGCCAATGAGGAGTATGGCAGAGTGGAAACACAGTGACCTTTTAATAGCCAAGGTCCAGCTGTATATGTACATGTTTACCAGGTGTGTATGCATGCAGCAGTGTGAGAGGGGCACTTGTGGAAGACTGTGTGACCTTGCATACATTCCCCTTAACACAACCAGCTAGCCTTCATACATGTCACCTCAGTGTTCTGTACTACCACAGGCTCATACATACAGAGGAGGTTACTTGAGTAATGGCACTAGGTCCCCTCACAAGCCTAGCCATTACTTTAACTTAGCAGATTCACCCATCCTGTGGCACCAGGTAGTCACAGGGCCTTTACATGTCTACATATTGCACACACACAGGCAGCACACAATGTGTGACATTATCAATTGTGGAGTGTGGGACACAACTTGTAGTAATGTGACAGTTGGCAGCACATAACATGCCCAGGGCAAGTGCAACACACAGGACATCCTCTGGTTTGCTAGTATGACACCTTCTTTGTGTGACATTACCTTAGTTTACAGTATTTCATATGACATCAAGGTGCTTCTGATGTGCAATCACTGCTCTATGCAATCAGTGCAGAATTGTATGGCATGTTTCTTGTCCTACAGTCTTGGGACCTCTGCTTCAATTGTTGTCACAGGTTACACCTTGCCAAACATGGACTGCAATTTGTAGGGTGGTATAGAGATACCACTCGACTGTACAGTTTCCACAGAATGCCCTGATTCTTGCCTCATATTTTTGGTCCATTTTCTCATACACCTGTGTTTTTCTGGCAAATCATTGCCAAATCATTGTGGGTTGATGTCAAAACATAATGGCAGACATTATCAGTTGTAGACTTCATACCTTTCAGATCATCTATGCTAATGCAAAACCTGTTATTCTATCACCTTTATTTGCTTGTAGGAGCAATATTTGACAGGTGTCCCTATTATGTTGTCTTTGTCATCCCATTATTTATGGCTTTGTAAACATTTCTTGCTCTAACAACTTGGGAGATATGGGTACAGATGGTGACCATACCTCTGACCTCTGGATATGTGTGCAGATTGCCCTGATGTCTGATACATAATTTCTTTACATCTGTCATAAACCTGTAGTTTTCTGGCAAAATCACTACAGACTGACTTTGTAGATTAATGATGGATGTTGTTATTGTTATGTAACAGCACATACCCTTTGGAAGGTATATCCAATTGCATGATCTGTTCTGCTATCTATTTCCCATGGGTGTCACAGTAATATGTGACAGGTGTGCTCAGTATTTTCTGTTTGGCCAGCTACTCATATGGCTTTAACCAGATGTCTTTCTGTGAGTGGTTGAGAGGTATGCTGATACACACACATGCACACACGCACACACACACACACACACACACACACACACACACACACACACACACACACACACACACACACACACACACACACACACACACACACACACGCATTTGGCAGGACTAAGATTAGAACCTCTACCTATCTAGTTATTTGTATTATGCAGTTACTGCACATGCCATGAAACTTATAGGGCTGACGGCTGTCCAAAGGTACCTCTAAGGTGAATGACATCAGTGTCCCTTGTAAAGTAGGGCAATGGGAAGTGTACTGGGTGGAACACACCTCAAAATGGTATAACCCACCCCCTCAGAGGATATGGTTTTCACCAATACACAGGATATGATTCTCACACACAGACATAGATGCTAGTATTGAGTTTAGAACCCCCATCTATTTAGTTATTTGCATTACAGTGGTATGCAGTTATTGCACATGCCACAGTGCTTATAGTGCTGAGGGCTTTCGAAAGGTACTTCTAAGGTGAATGACATTAGCAACCTTTGTAAAGTAGGGCAATGGGAAATGTACTGAGTGGGAACGGCCTCAAAATACATTGACCTACAAAGAGTTGTACACACACTTATATGTACCCACATTAGCCAGAACTGAGATTAGAACCCCTATCTATCTAGTTAATTGTACTACAGTGTAATGCAAATATTTGCATGCCACAGAGATTATAGGGCTGAGGGATGTCCAAAGGTACTTCTCAGGTGAATGACATGAGCAGCCCTTGTAAAGTGGGGCAATGGGAAATGTACTGGGTGGGAAAGGCCTCAAAATACTTTGACCTACAAACATCCACACTTACAAACACTTATGTCCACATATACATTAGCCAGCACTGAGATTAGAATATCTACTTATATAGTTATTTGTACTACAGAGTTACACAATTACTACACATGCCATGGAGCTTATAGGGCTGAGGTTTGTCCAAAAGTACTTCTAAGTTGAAAGACATTGGCAGCCATTGTAAAGTAGGGCAATGGGAAGTGTACTTGATGGGAAAGGCCTCAAAATGATTTAACCTACAAACATACACACTTACAAGCACTTACACACACATATGCCGGAACTGAGATTAGTACTGTTGCCTATTTTGTTGTTTGTATTATACTGTTATGTAGTTGTTGGATGCACCACATATCTTATAGGGCAGATGGCTGTCCAAACGTACTTCTAAGGTGAATTACATCAGCAGCCCTTGTAAAGTAGGACAATGAGCAGTGTGCTGGGTGGGAATGGCCTAAAAATCTTTAACCTGCAAACACACACACACACACACACACACACACACACACACACACACACACACACACACACACACACACACACACACACACTTAAATTTGGCAGGACTGAGGTTAGAACCCCTACCTATCTACTTATTTGTATTATAGTGGCACACAGTTATCATATGCGCCACAGATGCTATAGGGCTAACAACTGCCCAAATGTACTTTTAAGGTGAATGACATCAGTAGCCCTAGTACAGTAGGGCAATGGGTAGTGTACTGGGTGTGAATGGCCTAAAAGTCATTAACCTACAATCACACATGCTTACATTTGGCAGGACTGAGATTACACCCCCTACCAATCTAGTTATCTGTACTGTAGTATTACACAGTTATCACACACACCACAGAGCTTATACAGCTGACAAGTGTCCAAAGGTACTTCTAGGGTGAATGACATCTGCAGCCCTTGTAAAATAGGGCAATGGGCAGTGTACTGGGTGGGAATGGCCTAAAAGTCTTTAACCTACAAACACACATACACTTACATTTGGTAGGACTGAAGTTAGAACCCCTACCTATCTGTACTAGAGTGTTACACAGTTATCACTTGAATCACAGAGCTTTTAGGGCTGACAAGTGTCTGAAGGTACTTCTAAGGTGAATGACATCAGCAGCCCTTGTAAAGTAGAGCAATGGGCAGAGTACTGGGTGGGAATGGCCTAAAAGTCTTTAGCCTACAAACACATACACATACAAACACACACACATTTGGCAGGACTGAGGTTAAAACCTCTACCTATCTAGTTATTTGTACTTGAGTATTACACAGTTATCGTGCATGCCACAGAGCTTATAGGGCTAACAAGTGTCCAAAGGTACTTCTAAGGTGAATGACATCAGCAGATCTTATACAGTCAGGCCCTTGTATGTGTACTGAGAGGGTAAGAACCTCATAATACTTTAACCTGCAAACACACAAGCACACAAAGGTGGGTAATGTGATATCACAACCCTCTACCTCAGTACTATTACACAATGGGACTCACCTTCATGCTGGAACATGCGATTGGTTACAACCGGTATGCAACTGTCCACAGCAGGACATCAGTCTATGCCTTTCAGGGTATCCCTGTCTATGACTCACTCTCTGTGTGTGTTTCCCTATGTGTCTCTCTCTATCACTGTCTGTCTCTCTCTTCCCTATGTGTATGTGTGTGTATGCTTGAAATATTGTTCTATTTTGCCCATATATATGTCTGTGTATCACACACAACAGATGCAGATATATCACACATGGGCCACCTACAGCTAGCTGAGGGTACTCCTGTCTGATGGATGTGGGTAGAGACAGTTAAGGTGTACATCGCTGTCTGTATGCAAAGACATCTATGCACAATACAGTTATATACTCTTATGTGGGTTTAGACATGGACTGTAATTCTGTAAGTGTATGAGCATGCCCAGTATGAACTTCTATAGTAAGAGTGGGACTCCATTCTAGGGATAGCTGTATCCAGTCTGATGTTTTGTGTGCTACAGCCATACCTGTCAACCTGTTAGTGCGACAAATATGGAGATAGCCTGCCAAAATGAGGGAACAGTGGCCCAAACATATGGAGATAATATAAGTATTGCTTTTATTAACGTAGAAAGATGCTAGAGTAACAGGGTTTGTTTTAGCAGACATCTTCTCACATATGTCATCTGACACTGAAATGTATTGTGTCATTACTTAGTAACAGATATCCTCAGATCATCACAGTGATTTTCCTGGGAAATACAAGCTGTATGATGCACAGACCAAAATTGTGAGCAAAACTATAGACATTCTTGCCCAATCTGGCCTGCTGAGAGGTGTGGCTACAGCCAATTGGCTTATGAAGCTGTGTAAACAGTCCAACACCTCAGTGATATACTGGCTGGGGATCTCTTGCTTGTATGGTATTATTCTTAACTGATAAGCCATATCCTGATGTATGTACAGAGTGCATTCTACTGAGCAGAGTTGTCCATTATATGTGTGGTATATTCCACATAGCACTGTGGTTTCCAGCTATGTCAGTGGTAGAACAGTACAGAGTAATGTGGTGGGCTGCACCCATGCAAATGGAGATCAGTTGCATGACCACCTAATCATAAGCCAATGCACTATACAAACACATGCACAAATGCATGGATCTCACCATACCCAATAGAACCAAGAAACTCTCCTCCAAAAAAAGGAAGCCAATCTGGAGGTCCCCTGCCATAAACAAACTCTACAACAGAGGAGGAAACTGATGCGGAATAAGGTGAAGTCCCAAGACTGGAAAAACTTCCTTATCAGCCTCAGCAAAATGTTGAGATCCCTCATCAAATCCTCTAAAGCTAGCTATGAAAATAGAATTGCAGAAGATAGTAAAGATGACAAGGCCTTCTGTAGTTATGTAAAGAATCTCCACAGCAATACCCAGATTTGCTCTGAGCTACTGCACAATGGTACCTCCTGTAGCGAGCCAACAGATATTGCCAATATATTGGCTGACACATTCAGTGCCAACTTTACACCTCTCTCCTCCTCTAAGGGAACAGTCACAATACCAGTAGATTGCCAGGCACCCAGTATTATTGCTGCACAGGTTAAAACAGCACTGTCTAAAGCCAAGAATACAGGTTCTATGGGACCTGACAATATCCCTGGCTGTGTTCTACATGAACTACAGAGTGAACTGGCACCTCAACTGTGTGTGCTGTTCAATCACAGCCTCACCTCAGGCTTTGTGTCTACCGAATGGTGCACTGTTACAATCATCCCTCTCCACAAAGGAGGAGCAACTACAGATCCTGGGAACTATCGCACCATTAGCCTAATGAGTCTGCTATGCAAAGCTATGGAATGCATCATCATGGACCTAATAAATAAGGATATAGGGAATCTCCAAACTCTGGATCCCACACAGTTTGGTTTTGTGAAGGGTAGATCATGCCTGCTCAACTTGGTCAACTTCTTTGAGTCAGTCACCAGAGTTGTGGATGAAGGTAAAGTGGTTCATACAGCCTACCTTGATCTGGCCATAGCCTGTGATACCATTCCCCACTCAGGAATCATAGAAAAACTCATTAAGCTAGGCATCAACCCCTATATCACTAAGTGGGTTGCAAACTAGCTCACAAGTAGAACACAGAGTGTGAAAGTAGCTGACTCCAAGTCAGACTGCTGACCAGTCATGAGTGGAGTCCCACAGGGTTCGGTCCTGGGTCCTCTCCTGTTTGGTATCTACTTCTCTGAAGTCCATGCCAATATGAAGGGACTCTGGCTGACAAAGTTTTCAGACAATTGCAAGTTGGGAGCTATTATTAACTCCCCAAGTGATGTTGACATCCTACAGAAAGGCCTCACTGAGACCGATTGGTGTCAGAACCACGGCCTTAAGTTCACTGCCAAAAAAATGCGTCATCATCCCCTTTGGAAAAATCCTGGTTCCCATGAATTACCACATCGATGGTAGTCCACTGAACACAGAAGGCATTTTAAGAGATCTGGGAACACAGGTTGACAGCTACCTCTCTTTGACCACCACATTGCCACTGTGGTCAGAAAGTCCTTCTATGTTGCACATCTCATTATTAAGGGTTTTGCATCTAGGAAGAAAGAGGTCATTGTCTCCCTCTACTCTTCCCTTATTAGGCCAATCATTAAGTACAATGCCCCATTTGGCATGTACCTCATGAAATAACTGCCACAACTGGAGAGGCCACAAAAGTACCTCACAAAGAGGATCCTAGGCCTTAAACATTTGTCCTATATGGACAGACTAAAAAAGCTACAACTATTCTCTGTCTCATAACACCTACTTAGAGGTGATCTCTGCTTGACTTACAAAGCCATGTCTGACCCAGCTCTGTTAGAAATGCTGCATCTGAAGAAATCCCAATCCTCCACACGACACGGTCCAGAGACCTCAACCTCAGTACAACAATCAACAGACCATGCTGGAGGGACAGGTTCATAACCCAGAGACTGCCCATGCTATGGAATAGACTTCCCATACATGTCAAGCAGAGCACCTCACTGCCCCTCTTCAAGAGAAATTTTGATGAGTGGATGGGAAATAGAAAATTCACCCCAGGGATCACTCCAGGGGCTTTACTCAACAGAGGCACTGGGAACTAAGGTCAGGTGGCACAATGCCAGGGTAATGCTATGGGCTAGGCTTGTAAAGGCTCCAGAGCCATTAGCCTAGTACACACCTATGAACCTATGAACCACTGACAGGCATTTGTTTATAGGGTGATAGGTTGATATGAGGTT
This sequence comes from Protopterus annectens, assembly GCF_019279795.1. NCBI lineage: Eukaryota > Metazoa > Chordata > Ceratodontiformes > Protopteridae > Protopterus > Protopterus annectens. The sequence continues at coordinate 320,979,707 of NC_056734.1, forward strand.
ACTAGGCTATTGGGCCTGAAGCCCTTATAACCATTGCAGATGAGAGTGTAGCCCATATTAAGACATGTCAGTACTCAGAGCATCTGTCCAGCAGGGACACAGGTGGAGTCACAGGACTGTATTTTCTGTTTCCCATGCACTTATACAGGGAGCACTTCACAAGGGGGTTCGGGCACTTGGCTTGATGTGGACAGGGAGTGTAGTCCACAGAGGGGAAGTCTGTGGGACACATATCTATCACACCAACAAGCCCTACTGATATCACAGACCAGGTTGATGGTGTGCCTACAGGTTGTTCAAGTGGGCCTTGCCTTCCAGATGTGCAACAGTCCCATCACAGCAGGGTTTGGATTGTTTTGTATTCCCTACAGAGGTCACCTCTGAGGAGTCTATCTGGAAATGAGTAGAGGAATAGTGCTGTGTGCCTATCTGTGTAGGGTAGGTATTTGGGGTCATGGAATCTCCCGGTGAGGAACCGCTGTGGTGTCTCCAGCTGCTGCATGTACTTTGTGAGGTACATACTGAAGAGGGCATTGTACAGAATAATTGGCCTTATAAGCATAGAATACATGGATCATATGACCTCTTTGTCCCTGGATGAGATACCCTTATTTTTGAGTTGGCCCATCTATGAAGCTTTCTGTACAATGGAAGCAACATGGTGCACAGGCTTCTACTTGTTATCTACCTGGGTGGCCAAATGCCTCAGTACTGATTGTGTAAGTCGGACATTGTTGTTAATGTGATAATATGTGGGGACGTCAATCTCCCCAACGGGGATGATGCTGCATCTGCAGGAATTCAGCTTGAGGCCATGTTTCTGGCAGCAGTCATTTTTTTTTGGTGAGACCCTGTTGTGGGACATCCACATCTCTTTGGATATTGATGACTGTTCCCAACTTGCAGTCATCTGGCAAGTTGGTAAGCCATTGGCCAGTGTTTTTGCATGCACCTGAGGGAAGTATATGTCATATACCAGAGGCACCCAGACCAATCTCTGTGGTATGCTACTCATTACGGGTATACTGCTTGGTTTGGCTACCCATATTATGATCATGTGGGTTCTATCTATGAACCAGTTTGCTACCCATCTGGTAACATATGGATTGTTGACTAGTTGACAGCGTTCATGTAATATGGCCAAGTGGGGAATAGTGTGTAAGGATTTAGCCAAGTCAAGGTGGCTGGAATGCACCATCTTTCCCTCATCCATGCCTTTATTGGCTATCTCAGGGATGTCATCCAGAGTTCAATGACATACCTCCCCTTGAGAAAGGTAGACTGTGTCGGGTAAAGTATTTGGAGTTTAATGAGGTTCATGATGATCCATTGCATAGCCTTGCAGATCAGGCTAGTTAGGCTGATGGGTTTTTAATTTCCCTGATCGGTGAACATTCCAACTTGGTGTACAGGGCTGACAGTGGCTGTCTGCACTCAGCTGTGACAAGGGCAGTACTCAGGCTTTGGTTGTGTAGGGTGCATACTGATGCTGCCAGTTCATGCCTGGGTTCATCTAGGTAGCAGGCTGGGATGTATCCAGGTCACATGGATGCTGTCTTTTTGGCTTTGAGAGGGCAGTGATGCCCTATTTCCTATCGATAAGGGTTGGATGGTCAGGTACCAGGAATGTCCTGCTTTCTTGATGGGGGGGGGCAGAAAGGAGACATTTCCATTGAATCTGTCAGCCAGTAGATTGGCTATATCTACAGCATCTGTGTATGTGGTGTCCTTGACCACCAGTTCTGCACAGATCTGGGAGTTTCCTTTGCAAATGTAGACATATGTGAGGAAGGCTTTATGATTGTCTGTCTTAGATGTGGGCAACTTGGACTTGGAGATCCCTTTAGAGAATTTCAGTGGTAATCTTATTTGTTTGTTCAGGCTAGGGGTAATTACTTCCAATTGTGCACCTGCTCCTTCTCAGTTTTGGACAGCAATGTCATTCTTTTGTTACATAGTTCCTTTATTGCAGATATCTGCAGGCTGGTTTACTCTCCCTTGTGGACAATGATGTTGTCCTGTCAGGTATTCCTGAGTCCATGCATCTGTATACATATGCTGGTATAGTACTTTTGTGAACATTTGTACATTCGTGCCTGTGCCTCCAGTGGGTTAGGGGGCTGTTCAGCTGTTTATACCATCCCTCTGGTGGTTGTGCTCAGCTTGGGGACATTTTCACTTTACCATGGCTAGAGTGGAGTCAGGAGAGACGGTGATATCGAATGTGGCCGTTTTTTTTTTTTTTTTTTTGCTGGATCTTGCCAGGGAGGATGATACCACAGGGGTGCTGCAGTGGTTAATCATGTTGGTTGCTGCCAAATCCAACATATGTATCACATCTTATGGGGGTATCAAGTAGCTGACCTAAAGATTTAGCACTGATAAGATGGGGAATCTCTGTGCATTTCTGTTCTGGCATGGTTGGTTTTCAAATCAGTGGCTGGGTAATATAAGTCAGCCAGGATCAGGGTAAAGGGTTGAATATTGATAGATTTGTAGAGGGCCAGATATGTGGGGTGAGTATCCTGAGTCAGATATGTTTCCCTTTATCTACCCATAATTTGCATGGGGTCTTGTCATCGGTTGACTGCACTTAAGTATCTTGTGTGTATCACACTGCTTGACCAGCATGGAGGTGTGTGTCTGTCTAATATATCTTTATACCCCACCTCCTTTGGCTTTGCTGCCCACATTTTGGAGCCTGGCTGTGTGACAGGATGAGTGATCAGGTAAGGATGTGTTGCTCCCTGCAGCTGTGGGCCAGGTTTCTGTGAGTGCACAAATGTAACCATCTGCCAGAGTTACAACTGCTTGCAATTAGTACATTTTCCTGTTTAAACTTCTAGCATTTAGCAGCATGGTCTTCATTTTGCATTTTGTTGAGTATTATATGTTGGTAGGATTGACCCTATAACTTTCCCTAGAAAGGCACTATAGGGGAGGCAAGGGCCTTTGCTAGAGTCCTGAAGGCCAAATGAGATAGATGCAGGCCATCTCAAGCAAAGCAGCATGGTCTTTCAGTCATATGTTCCCAGGCTGCCAGGCAGTGGATCCCCCTGGGATGACACCAGTAAGTAAACCAATTGTCACCGGCAATTATTTTCTGTTTGTATTCGCCCATCGTTCCAGGTGACGGTAGAATGCTGCTTAAGGCTATGGACATACCTGCATGGGACACATATTCAGTAAGTTGAATCATGTCTGTCTTCCTATAGTCCAGGGAGGTACATCTGACGTCGTTCACACCACCATGAACTATGCCAGAGTGATAACAGTACCTGTTGTGGAGTAACCTGAGTGCGTGTGTGATATGGTGGATTCTGGCACCTGACAGACAAGTGAGCATGACTTTCTCCTTATCCAGCCTGGTGAGAGGCACATCTGTGTGTTTCACAATGGAGTCTCCTATGAGTAATATGTTGGGTTTATGGTAAGGCCTTAGTAGTTGTGAGACAACGGTGTGTAGACTATGCATGTTCTGTGGTGTGTAGGTTTGTGGCATTCCCATGTGTTTTTGCCTCTAAGGTGTCCTTTGTTTGTGTTTTTGTTTTGTTTTGGACCTTCACTTCCTTAGGTGTGTGTTGTGTAGTTGTGGGTGATGTTTACTGACTCCATACCCTACAGGGTACCTATGTTTCTACACAATTTGTTCTGGTGTGTATATTTTCCATTTGTCTGGCCAGTGGTTCCCCTTCCCATTATGAGTGTCTCTTTGTCCTTCTGTAGTCCAGTCACAGGATTTGCACTCAGTGGCTGCTGTTATGTATTTGTATTTCTGGTGTGAGCAGGGTAGATGCCATAACATCACACACAGGGTTATAGGCTTCACACCTTTGAGTGTGCCTATTTAGCAGGTTGTCCATCATTGCACCACATCTGCTGTGGTCCTCAGGCAGTTTGTGTTGGTATGCTATTATGAGGCTACATGTTGGGCCTAGCTGTCAACCTGTCACAGACTGACATCTGAACAGGCCCATATATGACAGTCAGACATAGGCCCACACATGGGGATAGGGTGTTAATAACACTCTGTCAAACATAGACAGTTGGGGGACTGGTCTGGTATTTGATTCCTTTTTCTTATGCGTATGACATCTGCTTCTCCACTGTCTGCCACTGATGTTTTGACATAAACCTTTCTTGTTTTGCAAATAGTTTAGCAGGCAAATGCAATGTTAGGACAAGCATAACAGATATACGTGGCATATCTGTGGTCCGTCTGTGACAGCCTGTCATTCCAGGCATATGGATGGCGGCCAGTGACTCGTTGTCATTGCTGACACAGTAAGGTGGCAGCTATTTTTAACCTAGAAGTACACTAATTTTCAGGTACCTGCTGTCCTACTACGCATCATACCTTTCAACCTATTAGAGCCAGAAATCTGGAGAAAGCCATAAATAATTGAGTGACAAAAGGCCAAAAATAGGGACAGGTGTTAAATATTGCCCTTACAAATGTAGATAGCTGCTACAATAACAGGTTTTGCATTAGCATTCATTTTTCTAAAGGGTATGAAGTCTGAAACTAAAATCTGTTCATTATTTTCTGACTTTAGACTTTCATGATTTGCCAATGACTTGCCAGTAAACCCCAATTTCATGACAAACAGCAAACTTATGATGCAAAACTCTGGACATTCTGCAAAAATCTGTAAAGCTGAGAGGTATGCTAGGCACTGTGTAGGTTACCCCACACTGTGTACTGTCCATATGCGTGGCGCCCTGTCCCTGACTTGTATATCTTTCCAGCTGTAATGGCTATTGACCTCTGGACAGTGTGTACAGGTCCTACTGTAGGTGTAATTGACATGCAAAATAGTTGGCACAGAAAGTCTTGGAACATGGAGCCTGTCAACCACAGTACTGTACCTAGGCCACCAAGCAACTACAGCCAAGTGTAAGTGCTGCCCACTTCCTGACAGTATTAACCATGCATATACATAGCTCATCGACCCCTGCATATTGTGGACATGCAACAAGTTATCAAGTTGATTGGGCAGCTCTGGGAATGTGTGCTCTGCTGCTATTACCATACAAACATACATTTTACTGCATTTCTATGGGGACACGGGTGTGTTGTGTGGGGGCATACCTCATACCTGTTAACTGTAAACATTTACACAGACTGTGCAGATGATGGCTTTACTTTTTGACTACATTTAGCATTGTGTTCAGTGTTGTGCCTGTCTTGGAGAATACTGGCATATCACTAAAGACTGAAGATTAGGATGTAATGGCAGACATTTGGGTTTCAGACTTCCTACCCTTCAGAGACTTCACGTAACTGCAAGACTTGCTATGATACCACTGTGTAAGTCTGTAAGAGGACTATTTCATCATTGTCCCTATTTGTGGGCCTTTGACAGACATATCTTACTTGATTTCCATGGCTGACTTGCTGGGAGGGGCTGAGGGGTGAGTATAGGACCCCAACATTGACATCCATGTATGTGACCTATGACCTCCCCAGTTTATTTGACCCCACATACACTGCAGTGAGTTTTGTCAGCTAGGGAACTACTGCATACTGTGCAGAAGCCAGTATTGGGCAGACATTTCCTGTTGTCCCACATAGCTGTAAGTTATCTGCTGCTATCTCGGTAGACCACCCCATTCCCTTGCATACATGCAGCAATACCTGAGATATCCTACCAAAATGTACTACTACATTCATCTATTGTTAACAAGAGTGACTTCCCCTGTGCCTGTGGCAGTTGTGAGGATGGTGCTTGAGAGCTGACCCTGTTGGATGCACACAGTACACGGCCTATACGTGGTAAGGTACAGGTAGTGTGATGTGTGTTGCATCCATTTTACTGTGTGTGCAAGTTGGAGAGAGGTGTCAGTCCCTGGGTCCCTAGGTCATCAGTGTATGTGCTATGCATTGCCTCTTTGCCAAGGCCAGGGCATACTGGGCATGCCTATGCCTGCCTGCAGGGGCAGGTCCCTCTGTGCCTGTCCTGTGATGTTAGGATCATATTGTGTAGCATGGCATATACTATGAACATGTGCACACATGTGGCTGGAGAGTATTGCAAGACTCCACTAGATATGTTGAGACAGTGGAACCGTGACTTGAGCATCCCAAACACACACTCTATAATGTTCCTAGTTTGTGTATGTGCCTCATTTATGGTGTTCTTCAGTGGGTGTGTGTGCATTTCTGATGGGTGTCATCATCCATGGTTCCAGTGCATAGTCAGCATCCCCCATGAGATGACCATAGGGAATGTCCCCCCTGGCAAATCTCTGGTACAGCTATGAGGCATGCCAGATGTGGAAGTCGTAAAAGCTGCCAGGGCTGCCAGCACACACATTCATGATAATGCCCTGGGCATTGCACACAATCTGGGAGTTGATGGGGTGATAGCCCTTGTGGTTGATATACACTCCATCATTTTCACTGGGTGGTGCTCTGATGTGGATGTGAGTGCAGTCTATGGCACCCATTATCTCTGGGTAGTCTGCTATGCAGTGGAAGAGACACATATTTCTGGTTTTCTCCTTATGGGTGCTGGGGAAATAAATATGCTCACCTGCATGTGGCCGCATGGCATCCAGGAACTGGTGGAATACCCTGGATGCAGATGCCTGTGAGACCCCCATGATGTCCTCAGTAGGTCATTGGAAAGTACCTGCAGCTATTATTCTTAAGGCTACACATACTTTGGTTTCAACTTGGATGGGTTCCCCTCTGATGGCTCTGGGTCTGAGGTGAGGCCAGCTGAGCTTGATGAGTTGCTGAAGTATATCTCTGTCCACCTTGTAGCGCTCTAGTATCTCCAGCTCATGTAGCCCCTGGAAGGTTACCCTGGGTCTGAACACTATTCTCCTCCTCAGTCTGGGTCGGTTGACAGCATTATCCTCATCACCACCCTAAGTCTGTAGCACATAGAGATGTAGCAAAGCAGCAGCAGCCCCTATCATTTTGTCAGTTAAAATTCCCAAGTGTGCACACCAATTGTGCAGAGTTTTTGGGAAAAAAACAGACTGAAAGGTGTTTGCATACTTTATATAGGTGTGTTGCAGATGCTGCCTTTGTGACTGGCTGACTATGAGACATTCCACCTGCCAGTTATATTACTGAAGGGTTTGAATGGGCCATTGTGAGTTGCAGAGTCCATATTAGTGATATGTAGTTATTTTCCTTTATTCTGCTATTTCCTTTTTTAAATCTATTTCTGCTGTGTTTAAGCCCTGTGTCATGCTGTGCAAACCTGCGGAGCTAATGCAAACATTGCTGAGTAGAAAGGCCCTCCACTGGATACAAACATGCTTATCATTTCTTTAACCAGCTAAGCACAGCTAAGCAGCCTCAGACACACACCGCATGCTTAGCTGTGCTTAGCTGAGAGCAGATGGGAGACGTGGAGCTCCAATGTACTTACACTAAGCATGACACACACCCCTCTCATGTCAGCTGCTTCTTCTGCTTACACCACTGCATTAGAGCTGCTACACGGTTAGGTACCTGCAGACACAGTCTCTCATTTTGCTATGCAATAAATTTAGCTCATTTACATACCCCACTGCTTTAGTCCCTAGTTACTCCTCTACACTGGATCCTATGTCCTTAGCAACGACTGTCACCTGTTATTGTTATGAGTCTGCATCCCACCCATTATAATGGAAAACTCATGTTTCACATTTAATTGACTTTTACAGTTTTTTGTTTTTTTTATTTTCTGCATGATCACGTTTGCACTCTGCTTACATGGCCGAAATCGGCCAGAGCAAAATAAATTTCATTTTTGCAAATTTAAAACACTTTTGCATGCCAATCGCCATAGTTTTGGCCATTGGCATGCCTAATAAATATAATACATTCTTTACTTTGAGCTGTCATGCCCCCGTTTTGATTTTTGCAGAAATGTACATGGTTAGTAACCAAATACATTTCTGCTGCAGACACGGCTCCAGCATGGATGCCTGTCTGCTTGCTGGATTGCTAATTCACCTCATTTGCATGGTTTTCACCAGTAAATGAGGTGATTTGCCTTATTCCATGGTGTCCGTGTCGGAATATTGCTGGGATGCAGGTGCATTTACTGGATCACACAGGCTTCGAACTCCATGTTTGAGCCATGCCACTATTCTTACACAGAGATTAGCTCCATGTAAGCTTTATTGAATCCTGGGCTATGTCTTTTGTTAGCCAACTCCTACCCTCAGCACAAAAAATAGACACAACGTTCAGTATGGTGAGTCACTTCCCATGACAAAGAAGAAAAAAGAAAATGTTAAAAATAGTCAAGAAATGAATTTAGAACCTCAGTGTGACAACTGGCCTGCAAACATGAAGGACCTAGCAATCCTTGATCTACTCATGATGAAATACAATAAGCAAAAAGTGGTATCATTACTTACCATATTTAAAGAAATATAACATATGAAAACTTGGCTTTCAAGCTTATTTCACTAAAACAGGAAAACAAAACTGTTGTAATTAAGTGAGGCCCTCAATTCTAATTTAGATTTCTTACAACAAATGGAGTAAGACATCTTGGAACTTGGCTACCACACAGAAACACGTGGAGCTCACAGGGCTACATGGAAGCTCAATTCACAGAACAAGAAAATAGAGTAATTAATAAAAATGTTCATATAACAAGCAGAACAGTAAGAAAGGAAGGACTGTACTCAATTTGTTAAAGACATTTCCCTGGATTCATGAAGCTCCATGCAAGAATTAGACTATTCTTGCACGGAGTGGTTTGTGTCCATTTAGAACAGCAGCGCACCTTGCATATTAATGAAGGCACTCTGCTGTTTAATCTACAGGGACATGAACCTTGAATGAGTGCAGGGGGCATGTGCAAGTAGTGCACGAACAATAAATATGCCCCCTGCACTCAGAAAGTGCTGTATGGCACTTTCTAAGCTGAACTGGTATAATATTAGAGCTTTTCTCTAATATTATGGCAGGATTTCAGTGTCCACGGACACTGAAATGAAAAAAAAAATGATAATTTCAGTGCCCACGGACACTGAAATTAAAACAGCAACAAGAAAGCAATGTAGGTGGTGTGTGACAGGTTCTGTGACACACCTCCTGCATTGCTAAAGTGCCATATGACAGTTTTGTAACCAGTTTTGTAACCTGCTAAAGCAGGAAATGTGTGCAAATGCACACATAATGGGGGATAAATCCCCCAAAAGTGAAAAAGCACTAACATAGCCCCACAAACATAGAAAGTTGATCAAGAACAGCTCATGCATTACCATGCATTATGTAAGGGTAGAAGTCTGAAACCAAATGTATACCAATAACCCCTTACAGCAGTACATGTTAACAAAAGTACAAATAATGGGGGAGATAAATAATACATTAGGGACATGCCTAAAATATGTCCTCACACACTTAGAAAGGTGATAGATAACAGGATATGTATTATCATGAGTCCCTGAAGGATAGAAGCCTGAAAGCCAAATGCATTACATTATTTCACGATTGCAGTCATCAATGACTTGTCAGAACACCACAAGACTCACTTATATAACATAATAATATGAAAATAACATAATCTTTTTTTTCAAGCCTAAGGAATGTTTAAGCTTAGCTAAGCATGTGTGTGCATTATGGCCATCTGCTTAGCATAGTTTAAACATCCCCAGGAGATAAATGCAAATATACGTGTGAAAATTCCAAGCTGAGCTAGTGTAGTAGTTAGAGTCCTGGCTTTACATGCAGGCATTCATGGTTCAAGTACCAAGGTGAGCAACTTACTTTTCTATGGGAAAGTAGTGTTGAAATTATTTTTTTAAACAAATTATGTATCGACTGTTTTTTGTCAATCAGGGTAATGTAGCAGGTCCAGAAGTGAGATGTCAGTGTAGAAAAGATTTGAAACCCCCATATAAACACAAGTGCCCCATACAGTATAGTCACACAAGAATACAATTTAATGAAAGCACATAGGGGGATGTCATGGAAGGTAAACATACAATTATAATATGTCAGTAATGAGGAATCAAATCCACAATCCTGATACTTAATAAAATGAAATGTGAGCAATGCTAAGTAGTGCTCAGCTACACTAACCTGGTGTAAGGATTGCTGAAATGTAAATGCTAAGCAATAAGTAGCCCAGCTAAGCAGATTTGAGCATTGGTAAACAGTGCTCAACATCTATCCCTTTAAGCACTGCCAACCTTAGCTAAGCGGGTTTGCCTGTCACTCAGCTTAGCTAAGCATATTCAGAATAGTCCAATCATGGTAAAGTGTGGGAATTTAGCCCTATTTAAACGTTGCAGTTGGGAATACAGCCATAACCAGTGGTAGCTGATCACTGTAGGCAATATGGCTGGCGTTGGTGAGGGTATGTGCTTTCGGGTGCACTGTTGGACCATTCAGGAGTCCAGGGTCATGGTTGGACTCCTTGTGAAACTCCATGAAGGGAGACTTCTGCAGGACCAGGACCAGGGCTCACAATACAAAGTGGAGGCCTGGGACCATCTAGCATGTGACCTCACCAGTGCTATTGGCATCCCTCGAACTGGTGCACAGGTCCAGCACCATTATGCTGACCTCAGGCATAGGAAGAGGGAGCTCTTTTACCAGTGGACCCAAGATGCACAGGCACAGAATGTCCCAGAAGTGTGTAAGTATCAGTATCACTTATTGTTCCCCAAAGTCCAGCCTGAGTATGTAATTGATAAGTATGCATAAATGTTTCTTAATCTCCTGTACAGATACAGATGAGAGGGCTGCGAATGTGAATGCACACACAAATAGGCTGCAAAGGCTGCGCCATGAGGCTGGTGAGTACAAATCTAGCTTGCAATATTCAGGGCAAATAAATAGAAAAGAGCAGAATGTCATCTACCAGTAGGTAAAGTGTGTACTGTGTGCAATTAATAAATAACTGTTATCAGATTAGTAATAATGTACAGGATATTTAACAATAAAGGTCTCCATAACTTTTAATAAAAGTAAAACCCCCAAACTGCTGTGTTTACTTTGTTAAGTTGTGGTAATAATATAAATGTGTACAGGTTCTGTACAGCAACCATGGCTCTGACAGCAAGAATGAAGTGAGGCTCATCTTGCAAAGACTGTGGAGCTGAAAAACAGGTGAGCAACTATATGAAATGTGCAATGCACCAAGATCTGAACCCTGAATAGTAAGCTGTAAAATCTAATTTTTTATCCCCTGCAGCAGTACTTTGTGATAACCATTGCTTTCCACAGTGTAATATGTCAAAGTAAGAATACACAGTACAAGAACCATCTGCCCTGCACGAATGTCAGAACTACAAGGTCAGATTGTGCAAACCATAGAGTAGTAAGGAGTAAGAAGTCAAATAAGTGCTAGTAATTCCTCAATAGCTCATTGTGATGACGTTCAAGCTTGGTGTACCTTTTTAGCACAAATATACATGGTTTGAATCCTGGCAGTGGTGATAAGCTGAACGCATATTGTCACACAAGAATATGTGAATATGTGCAGAAATTGTCAGGTACTGTTAACAGTAATTTCCTCCACAGGTCTGCCAGGTAAGGAAATGTCTGTAGTATCTGTAGGAAGTCTTTACTAATATACTGTGTAAAACACTTCCACTGTCCAACCCCAAGGCTGCAAATGACAGCAAGATAAGTACATACAGCAAGTGTTTTTTCTGATGCATGTCACTGCTGTCAATAACTAGAGTGACAGAAATCCTGGCAGAGTGTGTCAGTAGCACACACACAGCATGAGTGTAGGGCACCCCATTCAGTGTCACATATGTAACCCTGAATATGTGAATATGTGTAGAAAAAGTCAGGTATTGTAAACAGAAATTTCTTCCACAGGTCTGCCAGGTAAGGAAATGTTTGTAGTATCTCTAGGAAGGCTTGGGTCTATATTACATGATGAATTATTAAACACCTAAAGGTCGATCATGAAATATCAAACCCTTAAAATCAAAAACGTCCATTTTCACACAGGGAAACAATGTCATTGGCCAAATTAAAAAAAAGAAAGTTATAAACAGAAATAAAGTGGGGACATTGCCCCACACACCCCCCCTAACTAAATATACCAACTCCAAGATTGATCTACAGCGGAGAAAGAACAAAATCAATGTAATGGCCAAACGACTCATTTCCCTGTGTGGAAATAGCCGTTCACAATTTTCAGACTTTGACATTTTGTGATCGACCTTTAGGTGTACGCTAACCTAAGGTATCAATCACATAATAGGGAACCGGAAGGCTTTACTAATATACTGTGTACAACACTTCCACTGTCCAACTCCAAGGCTGCAAATGGCAGCAAGGTAAGTACATACAGCATGTTTTTTTTTTCCTGATACATGCCCCTCAACTGTCACGCTGTCACAGCTAGTGGTCACTGCTGTCAATAACCAGGGTGACAGATAGAAATCCTGGCAGAGTATATCAGTAGCACACCCACACAGCATGAGTGCAGGACACCCCATTCAGTGTCACATTTGTAACCCTGAATATGTGAATATGTGTAGAAAAAGTCAGGTATTGTTAACAGAAATTTCCTCCACAGGTCTGCCATGTAAGGAAATGTTTGTAGTAACCGTAAGAAGGCATTACTAATGTACTCTGTGTACAGCACTTCCACTGTCCAACCCCAGGCCATAGGTACTTGTAAAGTGAGGGCAGACCTGAAGAGTAACGAGTAGAGTACTGATCAGTATACTTGTGAAAAACAGAAGCCTATACTGTTGTTAATTGCCATCTATCTCTCTCTCCCCCATCCCTATCTACATCAATAATTTATACACATAAATAATGGGTATGTCTTTCTCCAAACCTACTGTTGGGACTTGTGTTTTATTGTTCTACAAATATTGAATTGCTTGAATATTAACGAACTTCATTCAAATACTATAACTGATGGGCTGCTGTTGTCAATGTAACTTGCTTGGCGTTATAATGCCTACTGTGGTTCCATATATGCATGTGTACTGTTTGCTATGCAACTGCTTCAAAACTGTTTTATGGTGTTAATTGTAACACTCATGCATGCTGTTATAACTAATCTTGAAATGTGTTGTTCATGACTAACCAACATATTTTTTTAAAACCTGAATACCATAGCACTTCTTGGAAGGCAGATCCCAGCAGATCCACCTATCCCACCTAATCTGGCCATGGCACTGGGCCCCAGCATGTCTGGGACACAACCTGGGCCTCACTCTTCCATTGGTTCGGCACCACCTTCAGGTGGAACCTACTTAGGGGACGGGGCTCACCCCCCGGGAGTGGGTGCAGAGAGATGACTGTCACCCATAGTCATGTCCGGGGATTGCTGCGCAGCACCCTCTGATCAGAGCTTGGTGATCTGCTGCACTAGCTTGAGGGTTGCCTGGTGCAACTTGATGGTCAGCCTGTCCCTCCTGTTCAGCCCCCAGCACAGCCACCTTCGAGGCCGTGAAGGTACAGTGGTGACTGCCCATGGGTGGGACCTCAGTCCCACTGTATCCATCTGGGGGTTCATGTGCATCTCCGATTCCCAACCACCCTCCCAGTCCAAGGAGTTTACCATCCACATGTATCAAATACCGGCCTTGTCTGCTGTCTCGTCTTGTCTTTCCTGTCTTTCTTGTCTGTCTTCCTACCCAACTTACTTCCCCAAATGTACCTACTATCATTCCCCAACATCCTACTCTCACCTTAAAAAAAAAAAGGACAATCTGTTCCCAAAAATAATTACGCCCCATACATAGCTGTCCATTTCGCACGTGTCCACTGGACACATGTAATCTGGTCCAACTGGCATGACAGCACATTACTGTTGTCCTAACCCCTCTCTCAGGGGTTTGAGTGTCCAAATTCACTTCCAAATTCTGCAGACATTCACAGCTGTTGCTGTAGAAGAAATGGACAGCTATGGATCTTTCCTACACCTGTCCTGCACATCCCTAGCTACCTTTCATACTGTTCTTCCCTCTGCATGCCCCTTTTTCACCACTTTCCTATCACCTCTTTTTCTTTTCTTTTAAAGAAATTAGCATGGGGATAAGTGGGAGTAAGCACCACTAAGTGAAGCTAAAACAGACTAACCATGTTTTAGCAACACTTAGCTTCATAAAAAACACTCTTACAACTGCATTAATCACTCTGTATCCAACAGCCCTAGTTCAGCCTAGCAACAAAGGAATTAGCCTGCCGCTCTCTAATCACAGCAACATACCATTACTCCATCTGAGTTGCAAACATTACTGTTGCTTTTTCAAACTTATCATGCAGTCTGATCATTTAATATTAATGAAAAAAAGTCAGTCCCAAGTCCCAGACCCTGTACACTACACTCAGAGCAATGTACCACTACACCATCTGAGCTGCAGGAATTGCTGTTGCTTTTTCAAACATATCATGCAGTAGACGCATACAACAATAGTGAGAAAGCTCTGTGGAATCATTCATGTGTTGTATATAGACATACACACACACACACACACACACATATATATATATATATATATATATATATATATATATATATATATATATATATATATATATATATATATATATATATATATATATATGTCTCTTCAAACATATATATGAAAACATAGATACATAATATACATATACATATATAAATATATGAAAGAATATATATATAGTTGTATGGCTTTAGCAATACCTGACAGGACAACATCAAGCCCTCAAGGTAGGGTGGAAGTCTATGGTGGACAGCAGACATATACAACTACCATCAGAGGTTGAATTAATCACTGGGCAGGCCATGAAGGAACATATGGCTCACTGGAAGCCATCTCACCTTGGTCTGCACAAGTAAATAAGGTTACTGGTGATGTACCTTGCAGCTGTCTCTTGAGTACAAACTGGATACATCCACAAAGGTCAATCACTAGGCCTTCCAGACATGTGTCTGCAATTCCAGAGGCAATACACATATCTGCTCTGTAGTGGTGGTCACTAACACCACATACACACATGCCATAGATATAGGCAACCGGCTACAGACTGGTGATGTGTAGGCATCACCACCCTGTCCCCCATAGGTACACATGTGCTTATGCAGCATCTGCCTCCATCCCCCTCATGATCACACAGCAGGTCTGTAATGCCCTCTCAAAGGCAACAGACAGAGGTCTCCATAGGCATGATACCCTTTCTGGCTACATCCTACATGAACACAGGCATGGCTTTCCAGACCCATTCTGCAGTGTAGTCTCCCACAGCCTGAGCATCGATGTCATCTCATTTGCACAGATGACATACAGAAAATTGATAGGAAACCGGTTATACATTAGCATGAATGTTCTGAAGGATAGAAGTCTGAAACTTAAATGTATGCCATTATTACATCAGAGCAGTCCTCACTGATATGGTCAAAAAACACAGTACTCTACAGTTAATATAATAATATGATATTAATATCCAATAGCAGATAGATAAAAACATACAGCTCATATACCAAGAACAGGATAGTGTAGTACTCAGAGTCACAGCTTTGCATGCAGGGGTGCATGGTATGAGTACTACAATAGGCAATCAAATTTCACATTGAAAAACAGTGTTAAAAGTACTAATTTAACAGTACTATATGTGTTAAATTATTTTTGCCAACCAGGGTAGTGTAGCTGGTGTAACATGGAAGTGTGAGTGCATATAACATGTGATACTACCCATGTATACACAAGTGTCCCATACAGTACAGTCACACTCTTTGCTACTGTAATGACAGCACATAGAAGCATGTTATGTAAAGGAAATCATATACTCTTACTAAATGAAGTCATTACTCTGCTATTTTATAAGACTGAAATGCGAGCAATGGTTACCAGTGTTCAGCTGTGCTTAGCAGGTTTAAGCATTGCTCAGACATGAATGCTAACCAGCAGTTAACTCAGCTAAGTGAATTTTCATACTGGTAAATGTCGCTAACCAAAGCCTACACAATGTAAGCATCTATTCATTTAACCATGTATTAGCATCACTTACCTTCATGCAAATCCACTTAAAGCCACGCAAAACTGCCTTAATCACTCTGGCTCCATCAGCCCTTGTTCTGCCCAGCAACCAAACAAACAGCCCTTGCAAGCCTTGAACCCAGGACCCTGTATACCACAGTCACAGCAATTTACCACTATGCCACGTGAGCTATATGACTTTGGATGTTTTTTCAAATATATCATGCATTACAGCCAGTTTACAATAGGGAAGAAACACTGTGGAATCAGAAATGATTGGTATTTACAAATATATATATATGAAAAGAAACATATACATATATAGAGAGTTATGTATAGCTATACAGAGACACACACACAAACACACACACACACACACACGCATATATATACATATATATATATATATCACCAAACCAAGCCCAAAAGACAGGGAAATTAATAGCAACAACAGTCCCAAAGGATGGAAGACCACAAAATCAGTCCAAGGCAGCGTTACAAGATTTCACAAGACAGCGTGGCAAAAAACGCTACTCACACTGTCCAAAACAAAGTAGCGAAATGTTGCAGATATCCCAATGATTCATAGAACAAATACCAGGAACCGTTCAAATAAAATAGCAATCTTGTAACGCTGCCTTGGACTGATGTTGTGGTCTTCCATCCTTTGGGACTGTTGTTGCTATATATATATATATATATATATATATATATATATATATATATATATATATAAAACAATATATAGATATATTAACAATAAATACTGAGGTGTATATATATATATATATATATATATATATATATATATATATATATATATATCCATACATTTATGAGGATACATATATATGTAAGGCAACATATAAAAATGAACATGACAGATATACATACATACATATATATATATATATATATATATATATATATATATATATATATATATATATGTATGTATGTATTTTACTTCTCTATAACATGCAGTGCTGTCATACCCCAGAACACCTTAAAACAAGGAGTCTGGACCAAGCCAGACAAAGTAGGGTGACAAGGGTATGGAAATAGGGACACATTGGAAATAATTGGTTAGATAAACTGCGCAAGTTGCTGCAGTACCACTGTCTGTCCTAACATACGTTGAATGCAATATCAGATGTCTGAGACATTAATTGCCTGTCATTGTGGAGTGAGTACATTCCATACATCATCCTACTGAATTGTCAGCAATACATACCTGTCATAGGGACCAGATCAAATATATGAGCCAGACAACTGTAAGTCCTATGAACACCTGGAGGGTTGAAACCTATGAACGCAACTATGTAACAGCAGGGAAACTACACTGAGCTGACAAGCATGTCACCAAGTAACATCCAAACTACTGTCAGGACAACACATCACTACCCCAAAGTAGCTTTAGGGAATTACATATACATTAGCTACTACAGCACGCACTACAGGAATGGAACTGTACTGACAGACAGTGGTGTGAAAGTGCATACACACAAAGAATTGCACCATTGTCACAGCTACATACCACTAAGCCTACCAAATACTACAGTATAATGGCTGTGTGAACAGATATATCCTCAATGACAGTCACACAGTGCCCCTACATATACTGTGCCAGGTCACAGTGTAGCTGGAATTGTGGAGTGCTATGGGACATGTCTGAATATGCCCATACACACATATACTGCTGATAGACCACCTATAACTGGAGCAGCATGCACAGCTGGATACAGAAGAACCCATGCCACTCACATCTGCCCCCCTACACAGACCAACTAATAAGTACACAGTACACTGCTACAAAATCATGATAGGCCACACACAATGGCCAGATTTACACCAACCTCTTAGCAAAACAACTAAAATGGCTGAAGATAGTAAACAGAAAACAACCAGCCAGTAATCCACACATATTTAATATACTCTGATGTCTCAGCCAAAGCCTTCAAGTATTAAAATATTACAAAGCATAAATGCCTTAAATACAAGAAGCAGTTAACACTTAATTGCACATTTAATTAAACAGCCTCCAATTGCACTGCTCATTTAACCCGCTAGGGACTAAAGTATCAAATGTTAAAATTTAAATTGATTCTTTATATAACAATTGTTCTGTTAAAAGTGTTCTATCAAACTGAGAAACAGACCTTTTACAGAACAGTACCTTGTAACCCACTACTCTCCCCATGGTTAAATGTATTAAAATGTGCAGCTATAGAAATTTCTTCTTTCATATCAGTAGTATCTCACATATTTTAACAGCCTAATTTTAAAACACTTCTTACTCTTCCGCACATAAAATTCATTACAAGGGCATCTAAGAGCATTCACTATACACTGACCTCTTGATTGTACAGGGTTCAACATGTCCAGCCTTTGCCCTCATATTTATGGCCCTTACCCCACAACATGTGTGGAATTCCACAGCATCACTAGGATAATAACAGGAATGACACCACTAAATAATGATACACCATACCTATCAACCTCCTACTGTATGATATACCTCTCAACCTGGAAACATCAAAAATCTGGACAAGGCCCATGAAAAATAGGTACAAATCTGTATGCTGATTAGCATCTAATTTGCATACATAATTATGTAACCCCACCAACTCCAGTGGAATTTTGGGATACCAACTTTCAAACTCAAAGTAAAGGACAACCAAAATATGGCACCAGAGTCCCCCTGCAGTGATTCCAATGTCCCATTACCTGGCTATTTCATCCCATTTACCATAAGCACTAATGTATGCATACTGCTTTACTTCTACAATGATTATTTGAATTTTATTTTTATGTTCTACAGCACAAAAATGCAGAAACACTAATAGACATCTGGTAAACAAAGCAATACTGTCTCACAATGAAAATAGGCTTGGCATTAAAACTTCTCTGCCCTTGAATCTCACATTTGTTGAAAAAGCATTGAAACCCACACCACGTCCAAAGAAAATGCATCTGGCCAGTGGTGGATAAAAATTACCTTTGGGTTGTTTTCAAATCATTTGCCCCTTGCACACAAAACAAGAAACATACATATGTTCTTTTCTTTGATACACCTTCCTGACTTTATTAAATTATATTCCTTGTATAATACAACACACTTGTTTTTAAATTATATTCCTTGTATAATACAACACACTTGTTAGACAGAGCGCATTTTAAATATATTGTTTGAAAATTTTTCCAGTAGGCTGTACTATAGGCAATGAAACAAAATGCATGAACCAATAATGATAAAACTGCCCAATTCGGAACATTTCCATGATAAAAGTCTACTTTAACACCCACACTATAAATAGAATGACAGTGTTGTAAGCCATAGACATATTGCACAGTGTCTCACACTTATTTTTAATTTCATTTTTTGTTGGGGGGCAAAAGGTCAAAAACCAGGGACACATTTAAACATTGCTTGTATAGTTTTGTAAAGTTGCTAGAATAAAATGTTGTGTTACCACCATATATTTCACTGGCAAGTTTTGAACCAAGGACTGTATGCATTACTGTCAGAACAACATACCATAATGCCAAAGTAGCAGCTTACTGAAGAATAGGAAAGCTGAAACATAATGGCTATCATTTAGTGAATTAATTTCCCACTTCTCGCCATAGCTCTCAACCTCTTAGCACAAAAAACCTGGACAAAGCTCACAAGTGGTAGTGGCTAGTGACTTACCAGGGACACATTTTAAACATTGCTTGTATAATTTTGTAAAGTTGCTAGAATAAAATGTTGTGTTACCGCCATACATTTCAGTAGCAAGTCTTGAACCAAGGACCCTATGCACTACAATCAGAGCAACATACTACAATGCCAAATCAGCAGCCTTTTGGAAAAGTAGAAAGACTGAAACTTAATGGCTATCATTTAGTGACTTTGTTTCTCACTTCTCACCACAATTCTCAACCTCTTAGCACAAAAAAAACAGGGGAAAGCTCACAAGTGGTGGTGTATAGGGACTTTAGGTGCTTTTTACCCTGTACCCAAGGTACAGGGTTTGAGCTTGAGTACCTCTAACCAACAGTTAAATGGGGGGTGTTTGCACACACACACACACACACACACACACACACACACACACACACACACACACACACACACACACACACAGTCCTACAATTTAGATTCACCCATCTGTCAACCACATGTTTGAGATATGAGAGGAAACCAAAGTTCCAAGAAATATCTCACATGAGCCCAAGGAAGACATTCAGACTGCACAGAAAGCAGCCCAGATGATAATGGAACTGGAAAACCTGTTGCTGTCAGGTGACAATGCTAGACATTGTGCTATTCTATTGCCCTGGAAAACAATATTCATATATACAAAATGACACTAGAGAAGCTATTGCACATTGCAGCATTACAGAAAAGAGGCAAATAAAGGAATAGCTTAATAAAGAAGAAAGAATGAAATGACAGATGACATAAAAGCGCAATGTCTAAGTGCAACTGAGTCAGGACTCAAGAGCTAAAAGCCACAGTGTAGATATTGCAGGAATCAGTGTCCACACAGGGAACAATGTCTTATTTAGGAAAATGCAAACATGCAGAATCAGTTTGCAAAAATATGCAAGTCTAAGAATATACATGAGAGCAAAATACAATTAAAACAGGTATGACAGACAGAAATGAGTAAGACAAATTATGACAGCATATTAGAAGAATAATATTCTACTTCTATCCAAAGAAAATCATGGGACAGTAATGAAGGGTTTTTTTATGCATTTACAATGAGTGATAATTACATTGTAACAAAATCAGAAACCAGTATAGATGTTTTGATATACATAGGAACATCTGTACATACAAGCCAAGGAATGCTTACTCCTGAGATCACATATGATAGCAGACACTGGGTTCATATTACATTATCGAAAGATAACATAATCAATCTCTCAAAACATTGAAACAGCCTCATATCAAAGCTTTTATTGTGAGGGGCTGTGCCCCCACACCCCCCGCTTAATATATATTAAACTCTGAGATTGCACTACAGTGAGGAAAGGGCAAATATACCAATCTTCACTGTACTGTGATCCCACAATGCGATCTTCGAAATGCGGCCATTTCAAAGTTCTGAGCATTCAGTTGCATTATCTTTTGATAACATAATAGGAATCCGCAGACACTTTGTATGCAGTTCACTAAAATCACTCCAAATAAAACAACAGAATTAGAAGTAAATTGAAAAGTGGCAGCACCTTGCTTTTCAGTGCTACAAAGAAAATTAACATACGAGTTACCACACAATCAAATGGAGAGCACTGCTGTTTGTTATTGATGATTGATACTCAAGACATCATCACCAAAAGATCTTCAGCATGGTTGTTAGATCTGGAGAAGATCAAAAATGCGAGAGCTGCTTATTCCTCACTATCTCCTTCTTCTTTCAGTTTGTACAGTCTTGTAGTTGGGATTTGTGCATATATACAAGAGGGAGAAAGAGAGAAACACACACACACACACACACACACACACACACACACACACACACACACACACACACACATGCACTTAGTTCAGGTTCTTTACTTCTCCCCGACGATAACTGCAGCCTTCCCTTGCAGCAGCCAAGTGATAATATTCCGCATTCCCTTGCATTGCAGCAAATAAATCCCACGATCAGCCAGGTGTGAGCAATAAACAAACAAGCCATTCCCATTTGCAAAGCATTTGATTTGAGCCTACATGCGTTGGAGCTGACGTCATTGCATGCGCAATGATGTCAGCTGACAAAGTGTGAGAAATAAAAAACAGAAAGAAAAAAATCAGAAATTAAGGGGTGCCACTTGAGAATCGTGGCACCCCATTTTTGGACCCCAAAACTCAGTAAAAGCTGAGTAATTCAGGACAGTTGGGAGGTATGCTGTATGACATCTGGACAAAGCCTGACATAATTGGGGGACAGAGTCCCAAACACAGGGTCATATTTGAAATATTGTTGTTATAAACTGAGAAAGTTGCTAGTGTTACAGGGTTTGTTGTAACATATCTTTACTGAGGGATATGAAATGAGAAACAATTGAATGTTGGCATTTACTGACTGCAATCACCAGAATATGCTACTGATTTGCCAAGGACAACACCTGTCTGGGGAACAGACCACACATAACAGGCAAACCTCTGGCCATTGCATGGATAACTCTACAGTTGAGAGCTATGCAGACACATAACTTTGTCAGACTGAAATCCATTCAGAACTAGCATGTCCAGACAAACCCTGTTAAACTAGCAGTATTCAAGCCATATAACAAGAATGCTCACATTCTGTCCCTAAGTCTTGAACCTTCTCCACCATCTAGTTGGCCTGTCTCCACAAGTCTTGTTGTAAGAGGTATTCCCACCTGCCGTCTATAACACTGTAGCTCACACACCTCCAGGATATCTTCCTCACAGCCAAGGTAAAGGGCCAATGCCCACATGAAGTACTCAATTACAGAAGTATGTTGTCATGTCATTGGCTATTGGAATAACTACACAGCTGCTTTGCATGCAATTAGCAAGTGGGGAACACCAATTGGTGCACAGGCCATCATCTTGTCATGAGCATTGCCTACAAAAGTTAAGCTGCCACCTATTCATACCAGCTCTATACCTGTAGATGAGAGAGACAGAGAGAGAGAGAGAGAGACAGAGAAAGACTGCAAGTCAAGATACCAATCCTGTTTTAGAAGGCATAGAAAAGGAAACATTTATTTAAATGTTTTTGAAAATCTACTTAACAGCAGCATAATAATCTGTGTTAAAAATTTGTGTTCCAAACATATACTTTACTATAACTCATTTAATTCATCTGATTGACAAGCATAAATAATCGTATAACTCTATTCTGGAAAAAATGTCATGTGATATATTTTAAAGCAGTAGGTTAGCATGATTGTAAAATCTGGTTACTAAAATGTGTTTGCTGTGCATTATTTTGTATAAAACAGACAGATTTATTCTAGGGACAGCAAGTAGGATAGTGCTCAACAAAGACACAACTCAGTGAGATCATATATATATATATATATATATATATATATATATATATGTGTGTGTGTGTGTGTGTGTGTGTGTGTGTGTGTGTGTGTGTGTGTGTGTATGTATGTGTATGTGTGTGTGAGTGTGATGGCTTTTTATATAATAATGCAAGTGTTTCTGAGAATCTGCATAACTATCCAATATGATTTATAATAATTTCTATGAATACAATATTTTACTCTATTGACAAAATGAATGTTTGCCACAAGTTTTAATAAGTTTCCCACCAAAATGTTAAGGGAGACAATCTGGAATGTGGGCTGTCTCATGCACAGTGTCCATGAACTACTTCAAAAGCTTCAACTCACAGAATTCTCACAGAGAAACTGAAAGCAGTTAGTATAACCTCTGACCTAGTTATCATACTGACACACCACAGATTCAGGAAAAATACTCTATTCATAAAATGTCAGTTATAATGAGTTTAAATGATGTAGTTTCTTGTAGTAAGTAAATGTCTTATTTTAGAAGGCATAGAAAATGAAACATTTATTTAAATGTTTTTGAAAATCTACTTAACAGCAGCATAATAATCTGTGTTAAAAACTTCTGTTCCAAACATATACTTTATTATAATTCATTTAATTCATCTGATTGACAAGCATATACAATTTTATAATTCTATTCTGGAAGAAATGTCATGTGATATATTTTAAAGCTGTAGGTTAGCATGATTGTAAAATCTGGTTACTAAAATGTGTTTGCTGTGCATTATTTTCTATAAAGCAGACAGATTTATTCTAGGGACAGCAAGTAGGATAGTGCTCAACAAGGACATAACTCAGTGAGATCATATATATATATATATATATATATATATATATATATATATATATGTGTGTGTGTGTGTGTGTGTGTGTGTGTGTATGTGTATGTGTGTGTGTATGTATGTGTGTGTGTGTGTCTGTGTGCATGTGTGTGATGGCTTTTTTTTAATAATGCAAGTGTTTCTGAGAATTTGCATAACTATGCAATATGATTTATAATAATTTTATGAATACAATATTTTACTCTATTGACAATAATGAGTTTAAGTAAATGCTCATATACAAACAATTCAAGATTTTTTTTTTTGGAAGCTGTTAATAGTATTCACATGACAGAAAATAGATGCATCTTAATATATGTAATGTCTGAATCATATTAGCCAAAGTTTTTGATTTAAATGAATGTTAGAACCTAATTTTCTCTCCTCTTGATTTCTAACATCAAGATTATTTGAATGTTATTTGAATACAAGTGTTATATATTACATAGATCTATATAGTAGTATGAACAGTTTAAAAAAAAAGTTTATTTTAGTTTATATGATGCTGTTTTACCAAATGTGTAGTTTTGCCTTGATAGATAATTGAATTGAAAACTGTTAACCTCAGTTAAATATAACTAGTATTAAATTGATAAGGTGGTAGCTGAGGTACTGCTGCTTAGGGTAGGGGGTTAACTTGAGTAGTAAATACTACTCTAAGTTGGAGTTTTCAACTCCAGGCTGGATGCAAGGTTTAATTCTTACAATATTTTCACTTGTTCATTGTTATATGTATATAGTTTTGACATCCACAATATATTTTGTATACTCATTGTCACTACAAACAAAATTGAATCCTATACAAAATCCCATAAGAGATTTAATAAATACAGCTATATTTAAAGGTACACCTAAAAGAGGAGATGTAACATTATTTATCTTGTTATTTGTTATTTCGATCATAAGATTCTTGAGTTTTAAAAATGCCAAATGACATCTTTAAAAGGAATTTCTTTAAACATTAATGGATTGAATAATCCGTGTAAAAGGGCAAGCCTAATAAGATACATTAATTTACACAAGGCCAATCTAGTCTTCCTGCAAGAAACCCATCTCTTGAAAAACGATATTGCTAAACTAGCCACTAATAAGTATACAGTATTGGTTAGTTCAGAGCACACTCAGAAAAAGAGGAGTGGCTATTTTATGGAATAAAAGTATGCCCATTCCTAAAACCATTAAGTCTTTTCAGGATGACAAAGGAATGTTTTGTATGGTTACAATACAAATTAATGGGAAGACTTACACTTTAATTAATGTATATTGGATACCTGGAATTGGTATTAATACAGTGAAACATCATATTGATAAGATCATATCATTTTCTATAGGGGATATTATTTTAGCTGGTGATTTTAATTGTATACTACATGAAAGTGATACTACCACTATAAGGAAAAGAAGAATTACATCTAATGCAAAACATTTAAATGATTTTGCTAATTCTTATCATTTGAATGATATTAATAATCAGATAGATTCAAAATCATTACCATACACCTTTTTTCTAACAGATACAAAACTTATATCAAAATAGATAGGGACTTTATTTCTAACCAGATGGTAACAGATTTAATTAATTCCAAAATCATTTCATGTCCTATATCTGATCATAACTCAATTGTTTTGAATTCATGATAAAAATACTCATAATGTTCAGATCAAAAGGATACCAGCATACTTAACTCAGCTAAAAGACTATAAAGAATATATACTTTCAGAAGTACAACATTTTTTAGACATAAATAATACTCCTGAAGTCTCCATTGTCTATGTTTGGGATGCCTTAAAATCATATCTATATGGACAAAGTATCAGATGGTATAATAATAAAAGGAAATCTTGGGATAAGGAATTGTTAGATATTCAAAGTAAATTAGACTCTTATAAACATAATAATAAAGAAAATAGTATGGACAAGAAAGTTATTGAAGAAATAAACAAACTAAATGAGAAATACAAAGACATTTTAACTCATAAAGTTAAAATAACTTTAGAGAAATACAAGTTTTTGTCTTATTCAATAAGCCCCAAATACTTACATAGACTTAAACATAAAACAAAAAGATTGAATAAACAAAACCATATCAAAGAAATCTTTTCTCTAAGGTAAAAGAAGAATGTTTCTAGTATACCAGAAATACTGGATGAATTTAGAAATCACTTTCACAAGATTAACCATAACAACATTAACATGGAACCTAAAGATAAAATAAAGGAGTTTATAACCACAAACATGAATAAAAAGCTTAATAAACAACAGATTAAACTATTGGACAAGAGTATTTCATATACAGAAGTTATTACACAAATAAATAAGCATAAATCAAACAAAGCACCGGGTAATGATGGTATTATACCAGAGATATATAAAATCCTTTCTAAAACTACATATTCATTAATACATAAGGTTTTTATTTTGGCCCAAACTGAGTTAATAATCCCCCATCTTGGCAATATACATTTATTTCACCAATTTTAAAACCTAATAAAGATCCAACTAGATGTTCTTCATATCGACCCATCTCATTACTTAATGTTGATTATAAAATGTTTATGAGTATTTTTGCTGATAGATTGAAGACAATCATCCCCGGCATTATAGATATAGATCAGATGGGCTTCATTGTAAATAGAAATACTTTTGATAACATAAGAAGAACTTTAACATTAATTGATTTTTCAAATAGGAAAAAGAAAGATTTAACACTTATTAGTCTTGATATAGGTTCAGCATTTGATTCAGTAAGTTGGGACTATCTGTTTACCTTACTGAAATGCACAAACTTCTCTGATGCATTTGTAAATTTAATTGAGCATTTATACAAAGGCTGGCTTATATTAAGGTAGGAACATATGTTTCACAAAAATATCCATTCTTAAAGGTACAAAGCAAGGATGTTCACTTTCTCCACTATTATTCACTTTAGTAATGGAGCCTTGGGCTAATTTGATTAGAAACAGTACTGACATAGAGGGTTTTGAAATAGACGAAAATACAACATCAAAAATTCAACTTTTTGCAGATGATGTTCTAATTACATCAGCAGGATCTAATTCTTCTATGCAGTCTTTATTTGATAAAATGATGAATTTTAAAAGTATTTCTGGTTTAATATTCAATGAAGAAAAAACTAAAATACTACCTATATATACATGAAAAAATATTCTCATTAGTGATTTTATTAAATATGTACCCAATTCAGGTCAGATAACTTATTGAGGTATAATACTATCTAAAGATATTAAATCTATTATATATAATAACTATAATACCTGTTTTCTTAATATACAAAATCTTTTTAATACCTGGAATAATATGTTTTTTACTATGGAGGAGAGACTTACAATTATTAAAATGATAATATTCCCCAAGATTTTATACTTAATACAATCAATAATACTTTCACCTACAAAAATAATTAGCAAGAAACTGAATACACTAATGTTAAATTTCTTATGGGCACCTAATAGACCTAGGATTGCATTAAAGAAACATACTAATAGCTGGTCTCAAGGGGTATTTCTTTTCCAGACTTTAATTTATATATTATCTCTTCTATTATAAAAGTTATTACTTTATTAATAGATCAGTCATATATCGCAAAATGGAAAGATTATTGGGAGCTAATTAGTATGCACTTCATGAAAATCTCCTTAACACATAAAAATATGATTGTAAATAACTCCATGTTGTGGTTGCTAAAGGAATTTTGTACTTCATCTATTACACCTAAACATATGGTTTGTTACCCATTAAATATTATTATTAGTTATCGTAACTTTATATTCATGCACCCTAAGTATAGGGAATGGAATTTTATTGTATTCCCTATAATGTATACTCAGGGTATGCTTATGTCATCTACTTCTGAAGGATCTCATTTAGCTATAGATAATGATCTAAAGTACTGGTATCAGCTGATATCTGATAATAAAGTTAAAAATCTAGATTTCTTAAAACAAGAATTTGATCTAAGAGAAACTTGCTGGTTAGAGGTTCAGATCTTTAGACAACATCTCATTGATAGAATAGATCTAATGTCTATAACAGTTAAAGAATCTATTCCAAAATTGATTGATTACTTGGTATTAAATTTACAGCATAAAGTTTCTGATAAAGGTAAACTTTCATATATACATAAAATTATCAGACAAGAAACTTTTTACAGTGTAGAATCATACTGGAATTATTTCACCTCTATTAATGGGGACCCACCAACTCAACAAGATAAACAATATATATTGGAATCTGCTTATAGAACTACATCTTCCATTGTCTGGAGACTTTATACATGGAAATTTTTACATAGATCTTTTTATACACCTTTGATGATGAATAAAATAAATAATAAAGATAATCTATGTAAGAGATGTAATGTAGAAATTAATGCTGACTGGGCTCATATGTTTTATGACTGTTTGAAGTTGAAAGAATACTGGAAGTCAATTAATGAATTTTTTCAGGCTCTTTTACAGATAATTTCATTATTTCTAAGTCTCTTATATTATTCAACACACCTGTACCTCAATGTGTTAAAAGATTAAGCTTCCCTTGTTATGGTCTATCCTAGCAGTGGCCAGGAAAATAATAACTAGAAATTGGATTTCAGATACACCTCCTTCGTTCAATGAATTTAAAAATGTTATGAATATAATGTGCCATATGGAAATAAGCACAATTAGAATGAGAACAACTAGAAAAACATCATATTATATTGTATGGGATAATTTACAAAATTTGTTAAAAAAATTCTAATTTCAATAGCACGGTATTTTAGTTTAATTAATTGATCTGATTGTAGTGGATGTCTTTGTAAATACTTTAGTTGTTTTGTTGAATATTATAATAATACCTATTTTTAATTACTTGAATAAAATTGTTATGATATTTCTCTTATATGTTAAAACAATAAACCTGTTTTGAAAAAAATAAGATACCAATCCTGAAGATATTACCCAATCTACTTTCCAAAACCAAGGTATGCGAAACAAGTAAGCATGTAATGGAATGCAGTAGGTGGTCTGTAATAATGGAAAATAGGTGGTTGAAAGGGTATGTCTCAACAAGACTTGCTGTACTGATGTACTGCTGAGCAGTACCATTGGCCATAGCATCTGGTTCTGTCTACAGTGACATAGATCACAGCTCAGGCCCCTGACTCACCCTAGGAAAGGACAGCTGACATATGACAAATACTGGGGTGTCTGTCAAACACTACTGACTGTGCCACTGCTAGGCCAGCTACTGGGATGTTGTACATATCCATATGTTACCTGTGAATATAACTATGATACACATTTGTCTTGTAAATCTAAGAGACCTATACAGAGCATGTGCATAGTAAAGTACTGTTGCAGAAGTGTGTGTTGAACTGCATGTGATATAGTGAGTTCATACTATTCAACTGTACAGTGTTCCGCTGGACAATAAGCACATGTGCCTGATATCTGTAGTCACTTACACATAGAGTTGTGTTATGTCAGCAAACCACTGACAAGACTGTGAACAATGACATCGTAACATAATAGCCTAGTTATGAATGTCGGACATCCTCCAGGTTATCACTGTGATGGCAAAGCCTACTGTACAATCAACTTACATAAGTATGTTACAGCAATATTAATGCAGTGTCAATATTGATCTGCCTTTGCCACCCATTTATGTGTGCCATTGTCCATATGTCCTGCTTTAACAGGTTGAGAGGTATGACTGAGCAGCAAGTCTGTAAATATAGTGTGCCATACTAACACAGAACAGAAATGTATACCAGCTGTCACCTGAGCACATGTATGCATGCATATGTTCAGCTGGAAGGCACAAACAACTGACATGGCTTGCAAGCAGTCAGGTAAATAAGTTGTGCATGTTGTACATGTGTGTAATATCAGTTTCAGTGCATGCAACAGACATAAATGTCTACAGCTACTGTTTGGTGCATTGCTCTGTCACTGATATGGGTGCTAGAATAGGCATGATTATCAGGTTGCAATCGAAGTGTCCAAATGTGTTATAACCCTCTGTCCATACCTACCACAAACAGCTATATGAACACCTACATACAGTGGATATCACAAGTGTACACAACCCTGTTGAAATACCAGGTTTGTGTACTATATGAAAATGAGACCAGAGAAAATCATTTAAAAATGTTTCCCACCTTGAATGTGACCCATAACCTGTAAAATTCTACTGAAAAAGAAACAAATCTGTTAGGGGAGAAAATATAAAACATAAAACATGTACTATAAGCTGGTTGCATACATGTGTACAAACTTAAACTAATAATGTGTTGATGCACCTCTTGCTGTAATCACAGCATTCCATCTTCTTGGGTACACACGTGCCATGAATTAAAGAGACTCTGATTAACCCCAAATAATGTCCAGCTGTCCTAGTAGGATTAATTTGACATTTACCCAGTTGCCTGTTACAGCAAAAGCCATGTTTTGTAGAAAGCTTGCAAAGCATCAAAGGGATCTCATTGTGGAAAGGGATCAGTCAGGTGAAGAGTGGAAAATCTATCCACAGCATTGGATATACCATGGAATACAGCGTAGACAATCATCAAACAGTGGAGAAGATATGGGACAACAGTGATGCTGTAAACACCTGGACGTCCATCCAACATGGATAAAATGACAATATGACAACTGGCCATGGAGGCTGCCAGGGGACCTACAACAACACTGAAGGAGCTGCAGGAATGCCTGGCAATTACTGGGTGTGTACCACATGTGACAACAATCTTCTGTATTCCACATATGTCTGGCTTATGGAGTAGGGTTGCAAGATGGAAGCCTTTTCTACACAGAAAAACATCCAGGACTGGACAAACATTGCCAAACACTACATCAAGTCTACCAAAAGCATGTTGGACAATGTGCCATGGTCTGATGAGACCAAGTGAACCTTTGGCCCACAATTCCAAAAGGTATGTTTGTCCCAAAACAACACTTTGCATTACCAAAAGAACGCCATCACCCCGGTGAAGCATGGTAGTGGCAATATCAAGCTTTGGGGCTGCTTTTCTTAAGCTGGAACTGGGCCTTTACTCAAGGTGGAGGGAATTATGAACAGTTCCAAATACCAATCATTTTTGTCCCAAAACCTTCAGTCATCTGCTAGAAAGCTGAAGATGAAGAGGGATTTTATCTGTCAACATGACAGTGACCTCAAGCATGCATCAAAATCAACAAAATAATGGCTTCACCAAATGAAAATTACAGTTTGGGAATGTGCCAAACAGTGCCTAGACCTACATCCAACAGAAAATCTGTGGGTTGACCTGAATAGAGCTGTTCACAAGAGATGCCCTCACAAATTGGCATATTTGTAGTGCTGTTGCAAGGAAGAGTGGGCAACTATTGCCAAGTAAAGATGTGCCCTGATGATAGTCTCCGACCCAAGGTGACCGAATGTTGTAATTATCTCAACAGGTGCTTCCACAAAGTAACAGTTTAAGGGTGTGCACACACATGCAACCAGCTTATTGTACTGATTTTAATTTGCATATGTTTTTCCATAACAGAATGTTATGTTTTCAGTTGAATTGTACATGCTATAGTCACATTGAAGGTGGGAATTGTTTTGAAATGAGTTATTGTGGTGTCATGTTATGATAGCACAAAGACCAGGCATTGTAACAGGGGTGTGTACACTTTTATATCCACTGTAGCTGTATGGACTCAGCAATACCTGACCTGTAAAACCTGCCTCCACCAAGGTAGAGCAGTCCCCTTTGGTGGACAGCAGCAATACACAAACCACATAATAGGTTACTATATTGGTCACATAGATGCAGGCAACAACTTGGAAGCATGTCTACCTCTATCTGAACAAGCATGTAAGGTCACAGTTGACTCATTGTAAGGCTAACTATGACAGTTGACTCCCTGTAAGGCTATCTATGAATACAAATCAAACATATCCACACTGCCAAGGGTAAACACAAGGGTGTTTCCACATATGTTGTCAGTCTCAGAGGCAACAACACAATTCACCCTGTAATGGTGGTAAATCACGCCTGATACACACATGTCATGGCTATAGGCAACCTGCATCAGACAGGTTAGGTGTGAACATCACCCCCCTGTCCCCCCTCTGTATAAGGGGATATGTACATCAATCGAACATATCCCCTCATCAGCGGTGAGCAGGTACATATTGCTTACTGAAAGGCAACAACCATAATTCTCCACGGGGCCTGATAACATCTCTGTCTGCATCCTACATGAACTTAGGCATGTGCACACAGTTCCATCACACACTATAGTCAAACACAGCCTCAGCACCATCCACACCCCATCCACATGGAAGACGGCTGCTGTCATCTCTCTACACAGAAATTAATGGGGAATAGAGGACTATGCAATTAACTGTCCATCATTAGGGTGAATATAACATATCAGGGCCAGGAGTGCAATGCAAGCTGATATTGTGCTGACAGATTAGAGGTGTATGGTGTAGTTGTGAGTGGTGGCAATAAATATCCACTGTTGATGTGCAATTTCTGTCCATACTGTTGACAACTGTATGAGGTCCTATCATGTGTTTCCCAGTTTATGACTTCCAGGGGGTATGCAGCAACCTAGGCTTCTGCAGAATACAAAGCTGTGACAGCTATCATAATAGAAACCATCATCCATAACCATGGAGTCATGTTTGGCCATGGCCAGCAACATCTGCGGGAGAGGACTGCCATGTGGAATGACCTAGTCCACAGGGTAAACGATGTCAGCCTGTACGCACAAACCTACGAGCAGGTCTGGCATCATGCAACTGACCTCATATGCAATGCCCGGCAAAGGGCTGCTGCCATAGCCAAGGACCGCATAGCCACAAGTGGGGGCCCCGCCATGCAGGCCCCACCGACACCCAGTGAGGAGCTCCTCGCCAACCTTGGGGCACCCACCACAACCATACAACAGGATCCAGAATCCAGCAATGTGGAGGTGGGTGTCACCCACACAATGGGTGATAAGCGTGCAGGTAATGCCCCAGTACACATTACTAGAGTACTGTAGCATACATAGTTGTATCTGTAGAGTATCTACATACATATGTCAGATAAGATAGCAGTTGTGGACA
This sequence comes from Protopterus annectens, assembly GCF_019279795.1. Classification (NCBI taxonomy): domain Eukaryota; kingdom Metazoa; phylum Chordata; order Ceratodontiformes; family Protopteridae; genus Protopterus; species Protopterus annectens. Next base: position 321,012,557 of record NC_056734.1, read on the forward strand.
GGGTTTTGTAATGCACAGAAGTGCACATCTATGGTGATGGGCAGCATCTTTTGTAGTATTGGGGTTGTACTGTTAATGTGCAGAAATGCTGCTTCCACCCTGTACCAAGGCCACATGTGAGTCTGCTGAAAGTACCGCTCTCCCACAACTATTTAAGTCCCTCTGGTCTACAAGTGGGACACTAGCCTGTAGCTGGTGAGTATGGAATTGTTTTGTTGTGGTTTGCCAATACCCCAGGCATGTTAAGGCCATGCTATTTGCCATGCACACAAATGTCACACCTAGCCATATTGCTTGATGTGCATGTTTACTTGTGGTGATGTTAACTGCAGTGCATCACAGTGGTCATCACGGGGGCCTGTCTGAAAGGTATGTAACATTCCTGTAGTATACCTCACAACCTGTCAGTGCAAGATGTCTGGACAGAGACCAACAAAATGAGGGGCAAACGGGCTACGGTAGGTACATGTATGAAACATTCATCCTATACAGTGGATACAACAGTGTACACGCCCCTGTTAAGATGCCAAGTGTTTCTGGTATATACAATGAGAGACCACAATATTACATTCCACACCTTCTCAAACCTGTAATGTGACCATAACATGAACAATTAACTTGTAAAACAGAAAAATATGTTAGGGCACCAAATATGGGGTATACAAACCTTACAATATTCTGGATGCATATGTGTGCACACCCTCCAAATATCATATTGTGGAAGCAGCTTGTGATGTACTGCCAGCATTCACTCTGCTTGAGTACACACCTGCCATCAAGTACAGGGGCTCACTGTAACACCCAATAATGGTCCACTGTCCGAGCAGTGTATTCATGACATTTGCATAGTTGCCTGTAACAGAAGCAGCCATGGCTTGCACACATCTTACAAAGCATCAAGGGATCTCATATCTGAAAGGTATCAGTCAGGAGTAGGGTACAACAACATTACCACAGCATTGCATATACTATGGAATACAGTGGAGACAGTCATCAAAAGGTGGATTAAATATTGGACAACAGTGCTGTTGAAAAGAACCAGATATCCTTCCAAAACAGATAAAAAGACATGTAGAGAACTGGTCAAGGAGGCTGCCTGGAGACATGCAGCAACACTGAGGGAGTTGCAGGTATCTCTGGCAAGTACTGGTTTTGTAATACATGTGGCAACAATCGCCTGGATTCTGCATAAGTCTGGCCTATGGGGTAGGGTCAGTAGACAAAAGCATTTACCCACACCAAATACCATCCAGGGCTGTGTACAAGTAGCAAAACATAACATCATGTCTCACAAAGGCATGTGTTGAAATGTGTAATGGTGTAATGAGACCAAGGTTCAACTTACAGCCACTATCCCTAAAGCTATGTGTGGTGCACAAGCAACACCTCACTTCACTTGAAGACCATCATCCACATGTTGAAGCTCGCTGGTGGCAGTGCCCTGCTTTGGGGTTGCTGTTCATTAGCTGGAACTAGGCCTGTAGGCACAATGGAGAGAATTATGAACAGTTCCAAATAACACTCACGTGTGGGCCAAAGCCGTAAAGCATCTGCAAGATGGCTGAAGATGGAGAGGGGATTCAGCCTCCAACATGACAATGACCTGAAGCATACATTCAAAGCTACCTAAGAATGGCTCAACCTGAATACAATCAAGAGTATGAATTGGGCCAGACAAAGCCCAGACTGAACACCAATAGTAAATCCCCAGTGTGACCTCCAACAGCTGTGCAAATGAGCTGGCCTTGCAATCTGACAGAGTTGGGGGACCTTTGCAGGGAAGACTGTCCAAATAATGCCAAGTCAAGATGTGCAATGCTGATATACCCCTTCCCAGGAAGAGTGACTGCTGTAGTTTACTAAACAGGTGCTTCAAAAAAACATTGGTTTAAGGGTGTTCACACTTATGCAACCAACATATCATACGCAACTCACTCAGTATATTTCACAACTAACACATTTGTTTGTTTCTTGATTGGATTGCACAGCTCATATGTCACATTTAAGGTGAGTAATGTTTTTGAATGCAGTATTGTGGTCTCAATTTATATAATACAAGGGCCTGGTATGTTAACAGGGGTGTGTACACTTATCATATCCATATTAAGCTTAGAAGGTTGTTGGTATAACAGGATTTGTTTGAACAGACATTCACTGCTGGGGATGAGGTCTGCGAATCAAATGTATGTCATTAATTAGTGACATTAATCCTCATATCATTCCAGTTATATGTCAGACAAACACATAGGGGTTGTGAGGAACAAAGCAAAGATATGTGCCAGACATCTGCACATTCTTCAATGATTTGTACAGTTGTGACGTATAGTTTACAGTAGTTGCCACTGTGCTATACAGGTTAACAGCAATAATGTGTACATGGGTGCAGTGTGTGCTAGGGGAATGGACGTCATCTACTAACAGTATTCATGCATCCCAGAGATGTATATTGTTAGTAACAAGGATTAAGAATGCCTGCAATGCATGATGTCGATGGCTGTGTGTCATGCATGTCACCTTTTGGATAATGTGAGGTCTGTGTAATAGCTTTGTGCCACCTCACCTGTAAGTATCTGTGTGCATGTCTGTGTGCGTGTCTCTGTGTGTGCAGCAGCCACCCATAACATACAGGTGTTAATTTACATGTATTGTCTTCCTCTCACAGGTGGCAATGGGGGTCAGAGTCCCGCCTGCTTGGAAACTGATGTCAGTGTCTCTACAGACTCTGACAATGATGATAGACATAGTGAGGCACATGCAGGGTTATCAGAGGCTGAATCTGTGACATTGGTTGCCATCCCACTGTTGTCCACCCCATCCCCGCACACAGTCACAGTGCTCACACATACCCCATCACCAGTGGCCATAGATAATGAACAGTTGGTGAGTGATGGCATGGGACAGGCAAGTGTGGTAACTATGGCAAATTTGTCTGTAGACACCAACCATAGCCAGATAACAGGCAAGGTCACACACAGGCGGATGGACAGGGGTGCTCAAAGGAGGACTGCTGCCCATCATACCCCTGTCACATGTGCCACAGCAGGTGTCACCAGATGCCTGTTTCAGACCATCATGAAGGCACAGGCATGTAATGAATGTAATTCCACACAGATTTTCAGGGTCATGAATGCAACTCTTTCTTCTATGCATGACAACATCCATGATCTTTCTGATGCCCACTGTTATTATGCTGAGGTCATAGATAGATGGTTGGGTGAGATGGTGGTAATCCTTGACTGTGGAATGTCTGTGTTAGAGCATGTGGTGAGAGTTGGCCATTGGGCACGTGGATCTAGGACAGTACCATGAACAGCTGAGGGTCCATGTGGCCAGGCAATCTCTCGCTCCAGTAGTAGCAGTACCAGCAGCATGACTGCAGGGAGGTTGCTGTCCATTCAACAACAGAGCAGCCCATGGGCACGTGATCCTGGCTGGTCCCAACAGGGATCCGGATCCAGCAGACAGCAGTCACCATCAGGGAGTAGTACTGAATCTGGCCTTGGGCCTGGTGGTGCTACTGGGTCCCCTGGCAGGGCCAGTTCCCATGGCTGTGGTCAGAGATGGTGAACTGTACACCCTGCCATGTATGGTCCACAGCTGTCCAACATACCCTTGTGTAGGGCAGCCACATGGCATGACTGTGTAGAGCCATACACGCACACATCACCATCATAGCCAGGTCACCTCCAGACTTGCACACACCACCTCTGCATGGCCCATTTAATGAACACCTCCAAAACACACACACATGATGTCAACCAAATGGCCAAGCCTAAGCCTCTGGCAAACACATAACACACCCTGTGCATATGATGATACCTGTGCCACATCCCTGTCATCCAGACCATCAATGCAGGGATATGCTAATATGGTTCTGATGCACAGGATGAATTTAGTACAGTTTAGCAATGTAATGCTGTGTAAAGTGTTGTCAGCCAGAGTCAGACTGTGTAGATGTCCAGCCATGCTGCATTATTGTTGTTATTAATGCTGACTGAATGTGGTCTTCATGCTGTATTCTTTTTGTGTTCTAGGTGTCTGTGTGTCAGCAGGATGTGGCCCTCCAGACATTATCTACAAGGCAGTGTGGCAACACATTAAGTGTGTCATATCCAGGGTGCATCTGTACACAATTAACAGGTCTGTATAACAGTTATTGTATGGGCCACATAGCTTATAGGGCTGTATACAGTTAGCTGCTTGGTTGCTGATGTCAGCAACTCTTGTACAGTGGACAATGGTAAGTGTAGTGGGTGGAATATTGACCACACACACACACACACACACACACACACACACACACACACACACACACACACACACACACACACACATACCCACATACACACACACACAACAGGCCTGGCAATGTTTGCTCCACTGATATTACTCTACAAACTTAAATGTTACTACATTTCCACATGGGGGGCACACCTGATGACTTTACATATTTGGACTGACTGTTCTGGTTTTTCACTTAAAGTTTTCTTCCATTTATTATTGTATTGTACACTATCTTGCAGAATGGATGTATATCAGTAGAGATCCCAGGTTAGATTGTAATGGCATACATTTCAGTTTCAGACTTCTTACCCTTCAGAACCATACTGCAACTGCCAGACCTGTCATACTATGTCTACGTAGCTCTGTGGGGGGATGTTCACCATTGCCGGCATTTGTGGGCCTTTGCCAGACCTTTCTTTAGTTACACCTGTCCTGCTGGGTGAGGCTGAGGGTGGGTATGGGAACCCTCACTGACATCCATGTCTGTGACCTATGGACACCCAGTTAGTTGGCCCCCACCCCACATCTACTGCAGTGGGAGTTGTCACCATGAGTACTACTGCCTAGTATGGTGACACCAGTATTTGTCATCGATTTCCTGGTGTCCCACATAGCTGCCAGTTGTCTGCTGCTATACCATTCGGCCATCCATGTCCCCTGCATGCTTGCATCAGTGCCATAGATATACTATCAGACCATACTACTTCATTTATTCATTGTTAGGACAACTGACTTACCTTGTGCCTGAGGCAATTGCAAGGATGGTGCTTGAGGGCTGACTATGTCAGATGCATGTAATTCACTGCCTATACATGGTACGGCACAGGTAGTGTCATGTTTGGCATCCCTTTTACTGTGTGTGTAAGTCAGAGAGAAGTATCAGTCCCTGGGTCCCTACAGTGTCAGTGTGTGTGCTATGCATTGCCTCTTTGCCAAGGCATGGGCATACTGGGCACACCTCCATCTACCTACAGGGGCAGGCTCAGGAGGTTCCTCCTCCAAGTCCCTGTGTGTCTGTGGTGACCTTGGCAGTGGTAGGGGGCTGTGTGGCCCTTCCCCATGCTGTTCCTGCTGCAGCTGTTTCTGCATTATCATATTGTGTAGCATGGCACATACTTTGAACATGTGGGCACATGTGACTGGAAAGTACTGCATGGCTCCACCAGATATGTCAAGGCAATGGAACTGTGACTTGAGCATCCCAAACACATGCTCTATAATGATCCTGGTTTGTGCATGTGGCTCATTATGGCATTCTTGTGCAGTTGTGTGTGCATTTCTGATGGGTGTCATCATCCACGGTTCCAGTGCATAGCCAGCATCCTCCACCAGATGGCCATATGGGGCATCTCCCCTGGTAAATCCCTGATACAGCTGTAAGGAATGCCAGATGTGAGAGTCATGTTAGCTTCCAGGGCTGCCAGCACACACATTTATGATTATGTCCTGGGCATTGCACATGACCTGGCAGTTGATGGAGGGGAAGCCCTTGCAGTTTATGTAGAAGCTACCCTGGTCAATGGGTGGTGCTTTGATGTGGATATGCATGCAGTCTATACCACCCAGTACCTCAGGATATTCTGCTATACGGTGAAAAAGACGCATTTTGCTGGTCAACTTCTCGGGTGTGGGGAAAGTATATATGCCCACCAGCATGTGATAGCATGGCATCTAGGAACTGGTGGAGTACCCTGGATGCTGATGCCTGTGAGACCCCCATGATATCCTCAGATGGTCTTTGGAAGGTACCTGTAGCTAGTATTCTTAAGGCTACACATACCTTGGTATCCACTGGGATGGTTCCCATCTATTGGCTCTGGGTCTGAGGCAAAGCTGGCACAGCTCAATGATTTGCTGCAGAATGTCCCTGTCCACCCTGTAGCACTCCACTATCTCCAACTCATGTAGCCCCTGGTAGGTTACCCTGGGTCTGTACACTCTTCTCCTCCTCGTCGGTCAGGGACGGTTGTCAGCATTATCTGCCTCACCACCCTCAGCCTCTAGAACATACTGATGAATCAAAGCAACAGCACCCCCTAATGTTTTCATTGGTTTTGTCAGTTTAAAATTTCCCTGAATGTGGACACCAGTGGTATAGAGTTTGTGGGGAAAACTAGACTGAAAAGTGTTTGCATAGTTTATAGTAGTGTGATGGGTTGCTGGCTCTGTAATTGGCTGATTATGATACATTCCACCTGCCAGTTATTGTAGTTGTCCTTGATTGCCTTCCTTCTGCTGTTTCCCCTTTTTTTCCTTTCCCATTTCTAACCCTTTTAAGCCCCTATGCATGCCGTACATACACACTGCACAAATGTAAAGAGTTCTGCTATTTCCTGTTTTTTTTTTTTAAGACCCGGTGCGCCATGCACACTCATTTAGGCAATGCAAACACTGCTAGGAATCCTCAGACACACCTCCTTCCTTAGCTGTGTTTAGCTAAGGACAAACATGGGCCGCAGAGCTCCAGTGTGCTTACAGTGAGCATGATGTCCCCCATTTTGATGTCATCTACTTATCCTGCTTACATGGCCATCTTAGAGAACCTACACAGTTAGGTACAGTCTGACAATTAGAAGAAATTTGTGATTCAGCAAAATTCTTCTCATTTGCATACCCTACTGTCTTACTTGATAGTTACTGCATGCACACTGAGCCTGTCTTCTTAGCAACCACTGTTCCCTGATATTGTTTTCATTCTGCATGCCATTGACTATAATGGCAAAATGCAGATTTCCCTGAAAATTGCTTTTTCGCATTTTTTTTTATATTTTCGGCATGATCCCATTTGCGCGCCATTGCCCTATTCTTAAATGGCCGAGATTGCCCAAAAATAAATAAAACTTCTACTTTTAAAAAAATAAACTATTTTCAATTCCAATGGCCATACATTTGGCCATTAGCATGCCTAATATTTAGAATACATGCTTTTTTTGGAGCTATCATGCCTCCATTTTATTTGCAGAAATGTATTTGGCTAGTAGCCGAATACATTTCTGCAACTAACACTGCATGGTTTTCACCAGTAAATGGGGTTATTAGCATTAGACAGTGATGTCTATGCAGGAACAGTGTTAGAGCACTAGTGCACATAAGAGCAGCTGTTTGCTGGATTGCTTAGTGGCCTTATTCCATGCAGGAGCAGCTACACTGTTTCTGCATGGATTTTTAAGTTTGATGAATCCCAGAATTACTTTCTTCATGGACAGATTTAGCTATGGAAGAAATTAAAATTGAAAGAGTCCATTGAACACCCTGACAACCGAAAGACATTCACAAGTATAATTCATGACCAGTTTTTGTCTAGCTTAAAACTATGCCGAAAAGAGCAAAATAAAACCAAGAAAATTTTATTAAAATAACATCATCAGTTCAGTAAGTGCTTTTTTCTCCTTATATGGGACTTCTTCAGATCGAATAATGCAATATTAAAAACACATTTAAATACATAAATTGTCATATGGAAAACAACCCTTTTTAGCCACATTAATGTTTTAACCCCTTCCTCTTCAGATAAACAACAAAATCTTCACTGTTGTTCAAGCCTTGTGGACAGCAAGCATTTAATTTTACCTGCCACAGATATTCACACCACCCCAATTCATCTTCAGCATTAAGCAGTTTGTCAAACTCTTCTATTTGATCCAAAACCATAAACTTATAGTCTACCTTGCATTTACTAGTCGTATAGTGTTTACCAAGTGCATTTTTTCATCCCCACTTGCATTGCATACTTGTGCTCATATATTCATTTATATAATTCTGTAGTAGTACTATCTACATAAAAAGATATGCAGGACCTACAGACTACTAAGTATAACACAGATTTTGATTTGCAAGGAAAGTGTCCCTTAATTTCAATATTATAATCATTAATACTATATTATTCAATACCAGTGAACAGAAAATCACAAAAGTTGCAATTATAATATTTGAACATACCTGGCTTTGTACATTTTGCTCTGGGCATATTTAATTCAGATTGAAAATAATTCTTAAATCTCTTGCCCCTATTCTGTGCAACACTGCGTTCTCCCAGCAACCTTGTTTACTTTCAGACAACTTTGTAGAATTTTCCAATTGTTAGTTATTTTATTTTTTTATAGTTTTGTCATCAACATTGTTACTTATTTGCATCAACACCCTGCAGTTGATCTCCTTGGGTTTTATAGCCGCACAATTTCCTTGTTTTCTTAAATTATATACTTCACTGAATTTTTCTGTCACTAACCTGGTAGGGTAACCTCTTCTTACAAATTTATTACATAAATTGACACTTTCATTCACAAAATCTTGATCTTTTACTGTCAGTATGTTAGATCTCATAAGATGTTCCTTCACAATATTTTCTTTAGTTTTTTTTTTTTTTTAGGGTGGATACTCTTATAATCTAGATATGCATTGTTTTAAACTTCCTTCTTAAATATTTCGGGTACTAATTTTCCATTCTCTTTGAACACTGTTACATCAATATTATCCAAGCTGTATTCAAGTGTAAATTTAAAAAAGAATTGATATTATTCAAGAAATTCACTCAACATTCTGTGGTCCCCTCCAAATTAAAATCACATAACCAAAAATCATTTAAATAATATAACATTATTTATATACATACTTTCAAAAATGTTTGTCCTTTCCCATCCATGATTGAAAATATTGGCATAACTGGGAGCCATAGTGGACCCATTGCCACCCCATTAATCTGGAAAACATTTTACCATTGAATTCAAAGAAATTGCAGCTCAATCTTACATCCAATATTTCCATCAAAAGACACACAATATTACTAGAAAATAATTTGGAATCAATTAATTCCATCCTGTTTCCATACCTTCATAATTAGGTATAACCATGTGCAATGATTTTATATCAAGGGTAACCTACAAATCTGTCTTGTCTATTACTGTGCTATCTTAGCCTTGAAGTCAATTTTTTTATTTAGTTTATTTTATTTTACATTTGTTTACTGGGGTGGACAGACTGGACACATGTCCTTTTTCAGTGGAGTCCTGGGGAGAAAAGCTCCAGTTAGTAAGTAGACATAGAGTAATACAAGACATAAAGGTCATATATTTAAATGTGATTAAATACAAATCAATACAAGAATGAGAAAAGCTCCAGTTAGTAAGCAGGCACACCAAATAAGAATAAAGAAAAACATGGTCATAAATGGAGTAATACAAAAATCAAAAGTCAAAAACTTAAATGTGATGAAATAGAAATCAATACTAGACACATAACAATAGTATATACAATGTAAAACAATGTGCTATGGTAACTAGTAGTGTATATTCCATTAGTAAATTAGAGGAATTTTATGCAGGAATGTGGAGTATAGAGAGTCAGGAGGAGAATAAGATTGTGGTATATGTAAGATCTCATAGTGCATTTCTGTCGAATTTAGACATCAGTGTAAGAATGTTGTTTGAGGCAGGCCACATTGTAATGTTAAAAATAATCTTAGTTTCTGTGTATTACAATTGTTGGATATAGTTCTTAGCAATAATGTTTTCATGTTTGGAGATGAGTTCTTCCTGCAGGCATGGGGGGTAGCTATGGGGACCCCCTGTGCCAACACATATGCTAACCTCGTAGTTTATTGGTGGGAGAAACAGTTTCTGTTTGGTCATACATCCTTTAACCAGGTTAAATATTATAAAAGGTTTGTGGATGATATACTCCTAATTTGGGAAGGACCCAGGACAGATTTCTTAGTATTATTGGAACATCTGCATACTACCACTAATTTTTTGAAGTTTACGGTAGAGAGCTCCCATTACCAGGTAAATTTTTTAGATGTTACGATATGTTTGACTGATGAAGGACTCATTACCACTACATTGTTTAGGAAAACTGCCTGGAGAAATGCATTGCTGGCTGCTGATAGCATGCATCCAGCATTTACCTTTCGTGGGATAGTTACCAGTCAGTTCACCAGGGTATTCAGACTCTGTCAGAATGTGAAAGATTTACATGAAGAATCCACTAAGTTAGAATATCTGTTTAATGAAAGGGGCTATGATATGCAGATGGTTAGAGATATCAGGAGGAAAATTATTGGTGACATAGATTCTGCTAACATTTGTGAGTCACATACAATCCATGGGTTTAGAAATAAAGTCCCTGTGGATTTGACCCGTGATGGTAATACCTTACAATATGTCATTAAATATACCAGTGAAGTTGAAAGTATTAGATGTATCATCAGAAGAAACTGGAATGTTCTCACTGGAAACAAGCAGATTAAGGATATAGTGGGTTCTTCACCCAGATTCTGTTATAAAAACAGTGATAATTTAAGGAAACAACTATGTAATGATCAACATATTACTAATGTAAGCAAACCCACATGTCTACTCTTGGGTGATATAACAACTAAAGGGACTTACCCCTGTCTACATTGTCCCAGGTGTAATAGCCTTAGTAAAACGCAGGAATTCAAGCACCCGTGCATGGATATAACTTTTAAACCTAAATTTTATGCAGATTGCAATACAAAAAATGTTGTTTATTTGGCTACTTGTCTTTTCTGCTCAGCCTTTACGTGAGGCTTAACCAAGAGGAGATTGCGTGATCGCATTTATAACCATCTCTATGAAATTAGAAGACAAGATGAGACCAATGCCTTGGCTAAACACATACAAGAATATCCCTCCCATTGTTTTGCCTTTAGAGTCTTACAGATTATTAGACCTACAGCTAGGAGAGGTAGTAATGAACACATGCTAGCCAAGGCTGAGTTACACTGGATACTCAAGTTAGCAGCACACCTTCCCCCGGGCCTGAATAGCTACATACCTTTAAAACCTATACTACTTGAACGTAGATAGGATTGTATAAGTTTACTATATTTTATTTCGTTCCTAAATATGTAGGGTTCTCTTACCATTATACTGTTTGGACATGATGGCTTTAACATTTATATTCTTGTATGACTTTGTCTATTTTTTAGCCATGGTCTGAGGGTGCTCCCATTCCATTAACATCCCCTTTTTTGAGGTTTACCCAGTACATACCCTATGTTTATTAATATTAGCTTGTCTTATGGCATGAACATTATTTCTAATATAGAGGAATTATTCACTGGTATCATTTTTCTGTAACTTTTGATTTTATATCTACATGTTTCCTCTTCATAAGTCCAATATAGAACAGCATGAAGATATGAGGTTTCCTGCATACATCTTAATGCCTCTTAGTAGGCACATCGCAGGGTGGTTTCTAGCCTATGTTGGCTTGATACACTTTTAATCAGCATAGACAGGTCACCCTTTATATTTATATTTATTTAAGCCATTGTTTTATTTGACATTCAGAGAGGTCTTATAGTCTAGCTGCTAATATGATGAGCTTGGATTCATCATATATACAGGCTTCCATGCTTGTTTGCACATATCTTTTATGGTTGTGTATATATATTTTTTACATACTGTATGTATTTCCTCATTTTTCTCATTTTATTAGCTATGTATTTAGTTTATATGTTCATAGAAGGGAGGCATTTAGTTACGGTATTTGAACCAATGCCCCTTTCATTGATATGATTAAGTTTCAAGCAACTTGCAGTTGTTATAAACACGCCTTAATGCTTGTAAAGTTATGTATACTCTAGGCATTAGGACCCAGAAGAAGCCTTGTCTTCTTCAAGTCATCCTTCAGAAGCACGTGATTCTCCGTATAGCTATGAACGCTTTTGGATGTGTACTATATACAAAGTAGAAATGGTTTGTAAACATATACATGGTTCTGGATCGTGAAATGTTCTACTGAGGCAAAGTAAGCTCTATTTTATGTTTATGCGCTTGGTCGAGATTTTAGCGTTTCTTTATGTCTATTTTTGATATATTCACGCTAGTGAGCAGTGAGTTGTTTTATTTAGTTTTATTATTCTGAACACAGCAATGGCTGTTATGCTTGACGAAAATGAAGGTCAGCATAATACTGAACTAAAATGTATATCTGATGTTGTAGAATTCTTTGGAGCTGTTTTTAGATAAATTTTGTTGTTTGATTTGAATGATGGTTATGATTCATTATTACATTGCTATGTGCATAATTTATATGAACAGTTTTAGGTAATGCATTTCAAACTGTTTTTTAAACTGTTTTTTAAACTGTTTAGATTGTTTTTTGTCTCTATGACTACTAATTTATAATTGATTAATTGCATTTGTATGTTTAATGAGCCCGCCCAAAAGCTGTATATAAGCATTACAGATTTCATTTTGAATTGATATCTGAAGAAGCATAGCTTGGCTATGCGAAAGCGCTCATTTCATGTTATTTGAATAAAAGTTCTTGCTGTTTTTGAAGGATTGCCTATGGTCATTACTTGGGAGTTGCTGTAACCTATGTCCTGCTGATATTCGTGGTGGCTGCTTTCACATTTTTACAGCTTTTTCTTCCTTTTGTTTGGTGAGAGCACCTTCAGCTGTGAGTAGTATTCCTGGTACTGTTATCTTTTACTGTCAGTATGTTAGATCTCATAAGATGTTCCTTCACAATATTTTCTTTAGTTTTTTTTTTTTTTTTAGGGTGGATACTCTTATAATCTAGATATGCATTGTTTTAAACTTCCTTCTTAAATATTTCGGGTACTAATTTTCCATTCTCTTTGAACACTGTTACATCAATATTATCCAAGCTGTATTCAAGTGTAAATTTCAAAAAATAATTGATATTATTCAAGAAATTCACTCAACATTTCTGTGGTCCCCTCCAAATTAAAATCACATAACCAAAAATCATTTAAATAATATAACATTATTTATATACAAACTTTCAAAAATGTTTGTCCTTTCCCATCCATGATTGAAAATATTGGCATAACTGGGAGCCATAGTGGACCCATTGCCACCCCATTAATCTGGAAAACATTTTACCATTGAATTCAAAGAAATTGCAGCTCAATCTTACATCCAATATTTCCATCAAAAGACACACAATATTACTAGAAAATAATTTGGAATCAATTAATTCCATCCTGTTTCCATACCTTCATAATTAGGTATAACCATGTGCAATGATTTTATATCAAGGGTAACCTACAAATCTGTCTTGTCTATTACTGTGCTATCTTAGCCTTGAAGTCAATTTTTTTATTTATTTTATTTTACATTTGTTTACTGGGGTGGACAGACTGGACACATGTCCTATTTCAGTGGAGGCCTGGGGAGAAAAGCTCCAGTTAGTAAGTAGACATAGAGTAATACAAGGCATAAAGGTCATACATTTAAATGTGATTAAATACAAATCAATACAAGAAGGAGAAAAGCTCCAGTTAGTAAGCAGGCACACCAAATAAGAATAAAGAAAAACATGGTCATAAATGGAGTAATACAAAAATCAAAGGTCAAAAACTTAAATGTGATGAAACAGAAATCAATACTAGACACATAACAATAGTATATACAATGTTAAACAATGTGTTATGGTAACTAGTAGTGTATATTCCATTAGTAAATTAGAGGAATTTTATGCAGGAATGTGGAGTATAGAGAGTCAGGAGGAGAATAAGATTGTGGTATATGTAAGATCTCATAGTGTATTTCTGTTGAATTTAGAAATCAGTGTAAGAATGTTGTTTGAGGTAGGCCACATTGTAATGTTAAAAATAATCTTAGTTTCTGTGTATTACATTAGGCAGGAGCAGTTGAGAGTGGGATTCTATATATTAGTCGGGGTTTGAGCATGGGCAGAGTGATTTACTATGGAGATGATTTTGTAGGCTAGTTTTAAATAGTGGTAAGGCTTGCATAGAGGTAATGTTTACAGGCAGTTCATTCCAGATTTTAGCTATGTAGTTCACAAGTAGGGAATCTTTTGCTTGGTTTTTGGATAAGTGGGTTTTTATTTGTCACTTGTATGAGGAACAGCATGGTCTGCTGGTAACACAGGGTGTAAGAAGAGCTTCTAATGCTGGTATTTTCTGTGGCTCTGACCAGATTTTGAGGGCCATTGTTAGTTGTGTATATTTTAGGACTTGGGGGAGCTCTAACCAGTTAAGTTGTTTCATTGCGAGGCAGTGTTGCGATCTAGCTGGTGAATTTGTAACATGTCTTACAATTTTATTGTAGCAGGATTCAAGTTGTTGTAATTCAGTTTTCTTGAGATTAGTGAGGATGGGGGCTGCATGCAATAATGTGGAGATTGTGTTTGTGCAATAGCTGTTTTGGTATTTTTGGAAAAGTAGTGTTTATTCCTACACAGAGTACCAAGTTTTTTATGTACCCTTTTCACTGTCTGGAAAATGTGAATATCAAATTTAAGTTTGCAGTCTATTTCTACTCCTCAAAGTTTAGTGTGTGGTGATGGGGTGATGATGGCGTTGTTAGTTAAGGTAATAAAGAAGGTTTTAGAGGGGGATGCAGCTTTATTAGGGAGGAATACCATTAGTTTGTTTTCTTAGGGTTTAAGATTAGGTTAGCATTTGTAAGCCAGGACTCAACTTCATGAAAGGCTTTTTGAGTTTGATTCTGAAGCTCCAACAGAGAGGGTGCAGAACAAATCACTGTGGAGTTGCCTGCATATTGGATGAGAAATGCATGAGTGGTTGCTAGATGGAGGTTGTTAGCAAATATAGACAATAGAAGTGGGCCTAAGATAGAACCCTGAGGTACTCCAAGGGTGACTGGTAGGAGGGTAGAAAGAGTTTGCTGCCAGGAGACTGCTTGCTGCCGTCTTGTGAGGTAATCTTGGAACCATGCAAGTGTAGGGTTTGAGAAATGTAGTTCACTGAGGGTATTAAGTATTTTAGTATGTGAGACCATGTCAAAGGCTTTTGACAAGTCTAGGAAGATAGAAGAGACATAATTATTATTAGTCCTGTAGAAGTTGACAGTGTTAGTGAAAGACATTAGAGGGGTGGTTGTGCTATGGCATGGTCTGAAACCATGTTGGGCATTAGTTAGAAGACTGTTAGTGAGTAGGTAGTCAGTAACCTGCTTATGAATTACTCCTTCAAGTATTTTAGATAGAGGAGATAATATTGCAATTGATCTATAGTTATTTACTTCTGTTGATGGGCCACTTTTATGTAGGGGAATGATATAGGAGGTTTTTCAGATGAGAGGGACCTAGTGTTCAGCTATGGATCTATTAATTAGTAAGGAGACAGGATATGCTATACCTTCTGCTGTTAACTGTAAGTATTCAGCAAATAGACCATCTGCAGCCAGTCTGGAGGGTTTTAATTTCTTCAGTAGTTTTTTGATAGTGTCAGTTGCTACTGGTTACAGAGAGAATAATGGTGAGGTATTATTTGTGGGGGTGTAGGGTTTGATTTTAGAGGGAGTCTGACTTTTAGCTCTAAGATGGTTTCTATAAAGTATTTGTTAAATTGTATAGCAATATTGTCTGAGTTGTTGGTTGTGGTGGGAGGGGGTGTTCCTGTTTTCCCTGGTAGAAGAATATTGTTTATAGCTGACCAGAATTTTTGCAGATTTTTGTGGTGCCTGGATTGTATTTCTGTGTAGTAGTTAACCTTATCTATTTTAATTTGTTTCTTAACTTTGTTTCTAAGTTCCTGATAAGCTTGTTGTATGGTTTGGTATTTGTTTGATTTCCAGTGAGACTAAGCCTTGTCTCTACACTTGAGAAGATTTAGTGTTTCTTTTTTTAGTGATGGGGCATAGTTAGATTTAACACGTATGTGTCTAATGGGCACTTGGGAGTTTAGAATGAAGAAGAAGGCAGTGTTGAAGTAATTAATGGCATCTTGAAGTTGTAGCTGTTTTAATGGTGTCCATTTGCAATGTTTCAGCATTTCTACAAGTTTGTTGGGGTTAAGTTCCTTTTTGTTTCTTATTTGTAGTAGAATAGGTACTTTAGTTGGGTTTGTTATTTTTCTGATCAAATAAGTGGGATAGTGATCACTGAGGCAGTCTGGGAGACAACCTGAGTAGGGGTAAAGGGCTGGCCTGTTAGTTAACATCTAGTCTAAAGTAACTGTTTGTTGGAGGATTTGTTAATTCTGAAGGGTCCTTGGATGAGTTGTGAGAAGCCATGTGGGTTTATTCACTGCTTGGGATTTGGAGAATTACAATCTGACCAGTCTATGTTGAGATCACCCATTATAAGTGTTTCCTGGGGTGTGTTATTGCTGCACCAGTGTAGGATGTTTTCTAGCTTTGGTATAGTATCCCCTGGTGGTATGTACAGACCTAATATGTATATATGTTTCTTGGGGTTGATATTTAGTTTGGCAGATATTATTTCTGTGTTTTAAGTTGTAAGGTTTTGACAGCTAGTGTTTCTATTGAGAGGTATTTTTAAAGAGTAGGGAACATCACCACCTCTTCTGTTTATTCTGTCAGTATGTAAGATGTTGTAACCTGGGGGTAGTATTTTATTACTGTTGGTGTTTGGGTTTAGCCATGTCTATGTAATTAGTGTGATCTCTGGTGAGTAATGAGAGCTGTTAGCATGGAAATCATTGATTTTGTTGTAAATGCTTCTTACATTCATATTTAGTATTAAAATATCTGCTATGTCCCTATTGGGAATGATTGATGCTTGGTTGGTGTTGAGTTGTGGGGCACAGATTAAGGTTGGGACTTTGCTGATGGGGCTAGAGTTAGGATGAATTTCTCCACTTAGGGCAAACTATGAAGCTATTTGGACAATACAATATATCTCAACAGTTTGCTAATGTTTTTGATATATTTCAAGGAGATAGTGGGAGAATTTTGATAGTTTAGTGATGGGAGCTTAATCTGGGTTAAGGTTGTGCTGGGGAAGATAAAACTACCTATAACTATGTTAACTGGATTGATAGGCAGAAGTTGGGTGTTAGAGGTGATGTGGATTGGGGGGGCTTTGGGGATTTTTGGGTGACATGAAGTGATCCTGGTTGCTACTATTAGTAATGTTAGTGAGGATATTAGAAATATTATTAGGCATATGGATTTAGTAGCATTTTGATAGGGCATGGGTTTGTTCAACTTAGCAGAATAATTTCTGGTGGTAATATCAGTTGTGTGGTACAACTAATGTATTTCACTGAATAATGTTTTCAAGAGGGGATGTAATGATATGCTGTATGAATTGATACAGAAGTTGTGTGGGAATAAGGTAGGAAGTTTCGGCTGCAGTGGTGGAGAAGTTTAGAGAAGGGGTTATCTGACTGAAGGAGGAGTGGGGGTGTGGCCTTGTAACTATAAATCTAGGGAGGACAGGGGTGGGTGGAATGGGGGTAGGATATGGGGAGCGGAGTGGAGCCTGAGCGAAGTGAGGGCAGAATGGAGTGGGCCAGAACCCAGAATCTGAGAAAGAATCAGTGCAAATGTGCTCTGGTAAGAGAAAAGATTAAGTTTGTAAAACAAAGTCCTATTTGATACCAAGTAAATCCTCACGATTAGCTGGGAAGGGGAAAATTATTAGTTAAGTTAGGTAATGTCTTACTTTTTACAGTAGTGGATAGTGTGAGAGCCTAAATCAGACCAGAAAATGTCCGGGATGTGCAACAGCTGCTGTCCTGAGTGAGGCGAATAGCAGTATTTATAATAAACTCCAGCTAGATTTACAAGCTTAGACAGTATAATTTAGGTAGCTAACAGTGCTACAGCTCATATTGCATTTTACATTTAAATATACAATTATAGGGTATAACATACAGGTTTCCTTTCCT
Organism: Protopterus annectens; assembly: GCF_019279795.1. Classification (NCBI taxonomy): domain Eukaryota; kingdom Metazoa; phylum Chordata; order Ceratodontiformes; family Protopteridae; genus Protopterus; species Protopterus annectens. Next base: position 321,030,465 of record NC_056734.1, read on the forward strand.
GGCTGTTAATTCTGTCAGCTTTTAATTGTATCCCGACTTGGGTTTACTCTCTTCTGAAGTGCTTTGTTATCCCTACAAATGTCTCTCATATAAAAGAACTGCTGAGTTCTACAACTATTTTTAGATGTTTGTCTACAAAAATTGCTATAGCCTCAGTTTTACCTTTGTCACTGGCAACTATGGGTCTGGTGGGGAGAAGCGGGTTGTCAAAATCCTTATGCACTTTAGGTAAACTGAAAATTTTACTAAATTTTGGGTTATCAACCATTAAATATTTCCAGACTTCTTCTGTTATTCTTCACTAGCAAAACCAATTGTCTATCAGGAAATCAATAAGGGAATATGCTTTTTCAACTTCCAAATGGGAAACAAGTTTATAACAATTACCATCTGACAGCATTTCATACATTTTAGTGGCATACTTTTCTCTATCTGGTACCACTAGTGCATTGCTTTTAGCAGCTTTGGTTATAAGAATATCATTATTGTTAAACTATAAAGCACACTCCTTTCTTTTTCAGACATATTATAGTACATAGCAACAGGTTTCTTGTTAAGTAATTCTATAATTTGCAATTCAGTGGTAGTCAGAAGCATTTACAATTCATTTTTCAAAGGTGGATTATACACACTAGGTTTATGAAGCAAACATTCATTTTTAGTTTCAGATGTAAAGCACAACAAAAAGCTCACCAGAATAAAGGTATAGTAGTATAAATAAGTAAATAGTAATCCCAATGAAATGACTGATACCAATGTAGGACAGCAAAAGTTTTAATTTAAAAACAGATAAATAAATCAGCAAAGCTTTCAGTTATCTTGTACCCTTCTTCAGTGCTAACAAGTATCAAATGCACAATTGTTCTTATACATACCAATTAATTACAACTCAAATCACACAGCCAATAGAAACAATCATTCAATTAATATACTACAATAAGAATATTAAGAAAAGTAAGCAGCAGCAGTTCATGTAAACACTATTTAAAACAACAGTTCTAAATTCTATAAAAGGTACATAATTACAAATGTATACTTAATATAAACATTCATTTGCTTAAGTTTTAATACTGGTTTAACCGAAACCACATGATTAATACCTGGATAATGTTCAGCTTGCAAACGTAAAATCCAACTGTATTCTTTATTTTCTAACCTTGTATTTAGATCACCCTGCTAATAGATCTCACCATTACTTCAATAACCCTGAATCTAAAACTATCGGTAGGATTTTCAGACGCATGTGTAGCCAATGAATTGGTCAAAACACCTGTTCTTCAGTTTGAGCAGATCCCTCTCCAGCTTATGAAACCCTTCAGCCAAGTGAGGAGTTAAGTAGCTTGCATTTGTTAGTTCAATACTGCCAAAAGGGTCCGTTTATGGAGCCAAACATTCTGTGAGACCATCATCACATCTCCAAAAAAAAGCATTGTATTAGAATTGTTAATCCTTTGAAATGCTAACCGAGCTACAAACCCCTCTTGGTTAAGAATAATAGAACCATTGGGTGTGTCATGTAAAGTGAATCCAGAAGGCAGCATCATAAAGCTGGATTCTGCTTGGTTCTCTATGAACCACTGAATTAAAACAAAACTCAAACGATAACAGCAAAACTGTATTTAAAGTATGATAAGTCCACAAAAAAACAGCAAAATAAAACCAAGCAAAATGCATTAAAATAACATAATCAGTTCAGTAAGTGCTTTTGTCTCCTTATACGAGACTTCTTCAGACTGAATAATGTAAAATTAAAAATACATTTAAATTTAAATTGTCACATGGGAAATGCCCTTTTTCAGGATCATTAATGTTTTAGCCCTTTCCTCTTCAAGTAAATAACAAAATCTTCACTGTTGTTCAATCCTTGTAGACAGCAAGAATTTAATGTGACCTGCCATATATAATCATTCCACAACAATTCATCTTCAGCATTAAGCAGTTTGCAAACTCTTGCACTTAATCCAAAACCATAAACCTGTAGTCTACCTTGCATTTGCTAGTCTTATAGTGTATTTAAAGTGCATTTTTTTCATCCCTCACCTGAATTGCATTTTTCTGCTCATAAGTTTCACTTAAATAACAATTACAATCCTTAATACTATATTCTTCTATACCAGTGAATAGATAATCACAGAAGGTACAGTTATAACATTTGAGCATACCTGGCTTTTTGCATTTTGCTCTGGGCAGATTTAACTTAGCTTGAAAATAATTCTTAAAGCTCTTGCCCCTCTTTTGTACAAATACCGAGTGCTCTTCAACAACCTTGATTACTTTCTGACAACTTTTTAAAATTTTCCAGTTATTCGTCATTATATTTTTATACCTTTGTCATCAACACTGTTAATTATTTGCATGAACACCCTGTAGTTGACTTCCACTGTTTTAATAGCCACACAATTTCATTGTTTTCTCAAATTATACACTTCAGTGAGTTTTTCTGTCACTAACCTGGTGGGGTAAACTGTACATACAAACTTATTACGTAACCTGACACCTTCATTCAAAAAATCTTGATCTTTTACTGTCAGTCTATTAGCTCTCATAAGTTATCTCTTCACATATTTTCTTTGTTTTTTTAAGGTGCATACTCTTATAATCTGAATATGCATTGTTTTGAACTTGCTTTTTAAATATTGTGGTTACTAATTTTCAATTCTCCTTGAACACTGTTACATCTAAATGATTAATGTTGTATAAGCTGTATTCACATGTAAATTATAAAAAAGAATTGATGTTATTCAACTAAGTTAGAAAATCACTCAACATTTCTGTGCTCCCCCTCCAATTTAAAAACACATCATCAATACAGTGTTGAAATAATATAATATTCTTTGTATACATGCTTTCAAAGATGTTTGTCCTTACCCATCCATGCATAAAAATATTAAAACACAGTAGTAAATAAGACAGATTTGTTGGTTACCCTTGATATAAAATCATTGTACATGGTTATACCTAATGATGAAGGTATGGAAAGAGTTAGGAAGGAATTCATTCATTCCAAATGGTTTTCTAGTAATATCTTGTGTCTTTTGATGGGAATATTGGATGAAATATTGAACTACAATTTTTTTTTAATTCAATGGTAAGATGCTTTGCCAGATTAATGGGGTAACAATGGGGACTGCTATGGCTCCCAGTTTCACCAATATTTTCATGCATGAATGGGAAAAGACAAACATTTTTGAAAGTATGTATATAAAGAATGTTATACATTTAGACATTTTACTGATAAAGTGTTTTTGATTTGGAGGGGGTGCAGAGAAATGTTGAGTGATTTTCTAACTTACTTGAATAATATCAATTCTTTTTTTGAAATGTACATCTGAATACAGCTTGGATAACATTAATTATTTATATGTAACAGTGTTCAAGGATAATGGAAAATTAGTAGCCAAAATATTTAAGAAGGAAATTTAAAACAATACATATCTAGATTATAAGTGTATGTACCCTAACAAAAATATTGTGAAGGGACAACTTATGACAGCTAACTGACCAACAGTAAAAGATCAACACTTTTTGAATGAAAGTGTCAGTTTATGTTACAAATTTGTAAGAAGAGGTTACCCCACCAAGTTAGTGACAGAAAAATTCACTGAAGTGTAGAATTTGAGAAAAAAAGGAAATTATGTGGCTATAAAACTCAAGGAGGTCAACTACAGGCTGTCCATGCAAATAAGTAACAGTGCTGATGACAAAGCAATAAAAAATATAGTAACCAACAACTAGAAAATTTTAAAAAGTTGTCCGGATGTAAACAAGGTTGTTGGGAACCACCCGGCATATGTACAAAAGTGGGCTAAGAGCTTTAAGAATTATTTTCAATCTAAGTTAAATATACCCAGAGCAAAATGCACAAAGCCAGGTATGTTCAAATGTTATAACTAACTTTTGTGATTTCTTGTTCACTGGTATAGAAGAATATAGTATTGATTATAATATTAAAATTAAGGGACAGTTTACTTGCAAATCAAAATTTGTGGTATGCTTAATAGTGTGTAGGTCCTTGCTGTCCTTTTATGTAGGTTTTGTACCACTAGACAATTATTTAAATGAATATATATATATATATATTTATATATATATATATATATATATATATATATATATATATATATATATATATATATATATATATATATATATATATATATATATATATATATATATATATATATATATATATATATATATATATATATATATATATATATATATATATATATATATATATATATATATAATCTATATCTATATCTATCTAGCTATCTATATACACAGACAAACACACACACACACACACACGCACACACACACACACACATATATATATATATATATATATATATATATATATATATATATGAATTCATACAAGTACAGCTTTATTGTTATTGTTTGAATATGCCTAAAAGAGAAAAGTATTGACCGCATGTTCTGTACAATACACCAGCATTTTTCTTGTGCATTAGCAGAAGAGTGAGTTTTTCTCCTATAATGAAACTTAAGATTTAAACTCCAGTACCTTGCAACATCTAAATTATTTTTTAAAGGGATCTGCCTCTTTTTTCTGATCCATCTGCAACAAGAGAAGTGACACTTAAGCAAACAGGACAGATTGTAAGGAACAACAACACACACAGTAGGAAATTATCAGATGCTTCTTCTATTGTCGAGACACATAGCCTGCCCAGGGAGAAGTATCAGAAATGAAGAATCTATTTCCCTTGTTCAACAGACAATTGACTTTTACAGAAAGAGACAAGATATTGATGGAAAGCAGGCAAAAAAGAAAACCAACTAATAACCAGAAAATTAGACATCTGCATAGAGAAGATGATCTAAGATTATGTTATAAAGTTAGGGACTGAGACTCAGTTTAGTGAGTCTGAGTTGTGGACCAAGACTTTCACTGCTTTGTTATATTATGGGCTGAAAAGTAAAGATAAATACAAAAAGAATGGTTTAAGACAGTTTTACTACATTAGCAGTATGCATTAAACATGGACAAATAAACCAACTATTGTATGATGATAGCCATAAATTTGCATTTACATTCTATATTTTACACACGAGGAATGAAATGTTGATATGCAGAAATGCATATGGTTACCAGCAACAATGGGGCATTTGCTCCTACCTTGGAATCTAAAAATGTATTGCATATAGTTGCAGTTATTTCTGTGTTCTTTTATGTTTAGGGTGGTTGCTTATGCTATTTGTTGGTAAGTTATGAGAATAAAGTTAAATTTGAACATTGCTTTGTTACACAAATGAAGGTTCATCATATGATAAGAACATATTGGTTCAACCAACAGGGGGTGATTAAAGGAAAACAAAAGGTGATTAAAGCAGACAGCGTAAATTAGAGAGTTAAAATCTTTTGCTATGGCAAACTAATCGGTTAACAACTTGATAGCTCCAGCAGAGTAACCACACAATATTAAATTGTGATTATAAAATGTTTTTTATATATTGGTTGGAAAGGTCATGAAATTATTGCCAATATTAAAGCATAGGGACCACTGTAGATTCATACATGAGAGAGGAACTTATGATAATATACTCCAAAGTTAATGATACTGCAAGATGCTGAAAAAGAATGTAAGCCATTGCTCCCACTTAGCCAGGATGCAGAGGAAGCATTTCATAAAGTATGCTGGAATCATCTTTTTGAGGTTTTGTATGAGATGGGATTTTCTGAACAGTCTATTACATTTAAGAAAACATATTTGGGATCTAAAGCCTGTATAAAAATATCTGCTGAGTTTCCATTGGCATTCCAATCGCATGAGGTACTAAGCAGTGGTGTGCACTACCCCCTCTCCTTCTTGCTTTACATTTAAAGCCACTAGCCCAAAAGACTAGACAATCATCAACTAAAGGGTACAACTGGGGAAGCGATGAGTCAAAATTATCTGTGTTTGCATATGATGCCTTAATGACTTTGACAGGTCCAGAGGTTGATTTACCTAACATATTTAATATACTATGGAACTTTGCCATTCTTCTGGGATACACAATTAATATAGCAGTGATAAAAGCTGTCTTGACTAATCTCCAATGTTCAGCTAATTTAGTCAAAACATTCCCTTTTCTTGGAGTAGATAATAAATTGAAATATTTGGTTATATGATTAGGGAATAGAATGAAAGGTTCCTTGTAATTAATATATACAGAGATGATGTGGAAAAATAGAATAAACACTGTATAAAATTGAAATGATGAACACTGGATTTTGCTCAAAAACTACATGCCTTAAACTGGAATATCCCATCATTACTTATCTATAACATGATGGCTTTAGGTCACCCCCAACCACCACCCAAGGAAATGTTTCAGAAACTTAAAACATGGCTGAGTACATTTATATGGGATGGGAAAGCCCCATGAGAGACTATTGTAAATTAGAACTGTCAAAGGCTTATGGGGGACAATGTATACCTACTATAGAATTATATTGGATGGCTGTAGCCCTGTGTATAATTTATAAATTACAATCAGAGCACTATAAGGTAAGATGAAAAGAAATGATAATGAATAGCAGTGAAGATGATATGAGCATAAATTGGTTTGAATATCTTCTAAACAGAGGGAAAATTAATGAAAAATTATAGGGTATGGTAGACATGAAAATAACTACTGCTGAGTTTTTTTAATCCATCAGTTATGAGTGATTTATATGATGTTTCACTGCCAATAGGCTCTGAAACATGCAGGCAAAGACCTCTTAAGTCATAGGATCTTTGGAAACAAAAGTAGGAATATTGAAATGTTGCTATCAGTTAAAAGAAGGAAATGTGCCATTAACTTGGGAGCATGCAAAAATTGAATATAATGTACCAAAGGGGTCCCATCTTATTTATTTATTTAGGGTTACTGCAACAGATGAAGAATATGAAGCAGTATAAACAGGAGACACATAAGACTTCAGACTTAATAACGGTTCACAGGTTCAAAGGTAGTTAAAGAAATTAGGGATGGAAATGAAGTAACGAAATAGTATCTGAATGGTATAAGGCCATTTCCATAGTAAAATTGCCAGTTTTAGATAAAATGAGAAAAGACTGGGAAAAGGAATTAGGGAAACAAAAAAACAAGGAATGGATTCAGGTGTTGGTTCTAAATGTTAAAATTACACACGCAAGACAATTTAGAATCTTTGGATGGAAATGCCTTCGCAAGTATTTCCATACCTCACAAAAACCTGAAAAAAGATTTCCAACCACCAACACAGGGTGCTGGAGATATCAGACTGGTGAAGTAGGAAGTTGGTTACATATTTTTTACAGTTGTCCAAAATATGAAGAATATATACAAGCCTTAGAATGTTTAGTAAGACTGGGTCTATATTAAATCACCAAACGCTTAAAAAAGCGAACAGTGATTGATCGACCCTATATAAGCGAAAGCTTACAATGTCAAAGTGTCAGAACAGCGATTTTTTTTCAAGGGAAAAAAAAACACTGTTCCAACAAAAAAAATAAATAAATAAAAATCAATTTCAAACATTACATTAAGTGGGGGGCTTCACCCCTCACACCCCCCTACTTAAATATACCAACTCCAAGACAGCACTACAGTGCCGAAAATGGCAAAGTACCAAAGCGGCCAAGCAAACTCCTTCCCAGGGAAAGAATTCGCTTAACAGCCACTTCGATATTTAGCATTTTCAGCCTTTTAAGTTCAACCAAGACGCATTCGAAAGAATGCATCTTCAGTCTTCTAATATAGACCCGTAAGACTGGTTATTTGTAAAGAGATTAAGCTTTCCCCAATCCTTTTTTATTAGGTTGGCAGGATGCATTTGAGGTATCCAGGTAAGAAAGGGTACTATTAGTACTAGTACTGTTGCTACAGAAATAATGTATCACACAAAAGTAGAAAAAATAATTCTGACATTAATATATCAGAATTGTAGAAACTGTTGGATGAGTTAATGGTTAATGAAGAAAATCAGTTCTGGAGATCTGATAAAAAAATCATTTTCAGAAATGGGCAAAGTGGTTGACTTATATGATGGGCAGATATGAAAGATTTGAGCATGGTTATAAAACTAAAGTAAACAAATTCACATTAAGAATCATTCCACCTAGATTTCCAGGCATATTGTAAATGGTGCATATAATTATTTTCTTTTGTTATATTATCTGAGTAAAGTGTATAGACACTAACAATAGTGGCCTTTATGAGATAAAGTTCAGGAAAATTTTTAACCTTAAGGAAGTTGTCCCATTACTCAAATCATAAAAAAGTAGAATTAAAATTTATTGACAGTATCAGTGAAGTTAGTTCCAAAAAGTGAATGTTAGGATTATGTCAGATAATTGTATATTTACTTTGTATGTTAAAAAACCACCTTATGCTGCAAGCAAATAGTGTTTAAGCTGTATAAAGATTCATTTCCTTCAAAAAATAAGATGATCCTCCAATACTAAATGAAAATGTAGTGAGGGAGCTGGCTGTCATAATTAAAGGATCAATCTCCTGTAATCATCTTGTGGTAACTGTAGTTTTATTTTCTATTTAATACTTCTTTACTGGGAAAGTCCAATTTGAATGAGCCAATTTTCAACAGAAGCCTGGGGAGGAATGCTTCAGACGCATGTCTTTGTAGCATGAGAGGAAACTGGAACACCCAGAGGGAACCCACACAAATGCAGGGAGGACATGCAGACTCTGCACAGAAGGCACCCCAGCTAAGAATCGAAAGGGAAAAATTCTTGCTCTGAGGCGACAACACAAACCGCTCCAACACTGCGCTGTCCAACTGTAGTCAGAAAATACTTCTTAACTAGCATAACTAGTAGCCAAGTGTGTATCATCCATATCTAAAGATACCATTGTCCCTTTATTTTCATTGCTGATTAGATCATTTATAGAGTATAATCTCCCCTTCAGGATGCAACTAGAGAATATCCACAGGTTCTTAACTAACTAGATTTCAGGCTGAAAAATTGAGCTATGAAAAGTGTTGAGAAGTTCTCTCTCTTTACTCATACTTCTGCATCTTATATACTCTTGAGTGGGTGACATGTGCCTCAGATACCATACCATTAAAGACCATGCTGCACTTGAGAGGTGACTTGTGCCTCAGATACTATATTAATAAAACCATGCTGCAATTGAGGGGTGACTTGTGTCTCAGATACCACACCTTTAAAGACCATGCTGTGCTTGAAGGGTGACATGTGCCTCAGATACCATACCATTAAAGACCATGCTGCACTTGAGGGGTGACTTGTGCCTCAGATTCCATACCATTAAAGACCATGCTGCACTTGAGGGGTGACTTGTGCCTCAGATACTCCATCTTTAAAGACCATGCTGTGCTTGAGGGGTGACGTATGCCTCAGATACCATACCATTAAAGACCATGCTGCACTTGAGGGGTGACTTGTGTCTCAGATACTGTACCATTAAAGACCATGCTGCACTTGAGGGGTGACTTGTGCCTCAGATAGCATATCCTTAAAGACCATGCTGCACTTGAGGGGTGACATGCGCCTCAAATACTGTACCATTAAAGGCCATGTTGTGCTTGAGAGGTGACGTGCCTCTGATAGCATACCATTAAAGACCATGCTATGCTTGAGGGGTGACTTGTGCCTCAGATACCATGCCATTAAAGATCATGCTGTACTTGAGGGGTGACTTGTGCCTCACAGACTGTACCATTAACGACCATGCTGTGCTTGAAATGTGACTTGTGCTTCAGATACCCTACCATTAAAAACCATGCTGCGCTTGAGAGGTAACTTGTGCCTGAGATACCATATCATTAAAAACCATGTTGTGCTTGAGGGGTGACTTGTGCCTCAGATACTGTACCAACAAAGACCACACTGTGCTTGAGGGGTGACTTGTGCCTCAGATGTTGTACCATTAAAGACCATGCTGTGCCTTAGGTGTGACTTGTGACTCAAATACCATACCATACTATTAAAGACCATGGTGCACTTCAGGGGTGACGTGTGTCACAGATAACATACCATTAAAGACCATGCTGTGTTTTAGGGGTGACTTACAACTCAGATACCATGCCATTAAAGACCATGCTGTGCTTGAGAGCCAACTTGTGCCTCAGATACCATACCATTAAAGACCATGCTGCACTCGAGGGGTGACATGTGCCTCAGATACCATACTAATAAAGACCATGCTGCACTTGAGGGGTGACTTGTGCCTCAGATACCATACTAATAAAGACCATGCTGCAATTGAGGGGTGACTTGTGCCTCAGATACCACAACTTTAAAGACCATGCTGTGCTTGAAGGGTGACATGTGCCTCAGATACCATACCAATAAAGACCATGCTGCACTTGAGGGGTGACTTGTGCCTCAGATTCCATACCATTAAAGATCATGCTGCACTTGAGGGGTGACTTGTGCCTCAGATACCCCACCTTTAAAGACCATGCTGTGCTTGAGGGGTGACTTATGCCTCAGATACCATACCATTAAAGACCATGCTGCACTTGAGGGGTGTCTTGTGCCTCAGATTTCATACCATTAAAGATCATGCTGCACTTCAGGGGTGACTTGTGCCTCAGATACCCCACCTTTAAAGACCATGCTGTGCTTGAGGGATGACTTATGCCTCAGATACCATACCATTAAAGACCATGCTGCACTTGAGGAGTGACTTGTGTCTCAGATACTGTACCATTAAAGACCATGCTGCACTTGAGGGGTAACTTGTGCCTCAGATACCATACCATTAAAGACCACGTTGTGCTTGAGGGGTGATATGTGCCTCAGATAGCATGCCATTAAAGACTATGCTATGCTTGAGGGGTTACTTGTGCCTCGGATAGGTTACCAATAAAGACCATGATGCACTTAGGGGGTGACTTGTGCCTCAGATACTATACCAATAAAGACCATGCTGCACTTGAGGGGTGACTTGTGCCTCAGATAGCATACCCTTAAAGACCATGCTGAACTTGAGGGGTGACATGTGCCTCAAATACTGTACCATTAAAGGCCATGTTGTGATTGAGAGGTGATGTGCCTCTGATAGCATATCATTAAAGATCATGCTCTGCTTGAGGGGTGAATTGTGCCTCAGATACCATGCCATTAAAGATCATGCTGTTCTTGAGGGGTGACTTGTGCCTCAGGTACCTTACCTTTAAAGACCATGCTGTACTTGAGGGGTGACTTGTGCCTCACAGACCATACCATTAAAGACCATGCTGTGCTTGAAATGTGACTTGTGCCTCAGATACCCTACCATTAAAAACCATGCTACACTTGAGGGGTGACTTGTGCTTGAGATACCATATCATTAAAAACCATGTTGTGCTTGAGGGGTGACTTGTGCCTCAGATACTGTACCAATAAAGACCACACTGTGCTTGAGGGGTGACTTGTGCCTCAAATACCATACCACTAAAGACCATGCTTTGCTTGAGGTGTGACTTGTGCCTCAGATGCTGTACCATTAAAGACCATGCTGTGCTTTAGAGGTGACTTGTGACTCAGATACCATACCATACCATTAAATACCATGGTGCACTTGAGGGGTGACGTGTCACAGATTCCATACCATTAAAGACCATGCTGCGCTTTAGGGGTGACTTGCGACTCAGATACCATACCATTAAAGGCCATGCTATGCTTGAGAGCCAACTTGTGCCTCAGATACCATACCATTAAAGACCATGCTGCACTTGAGGGATGAGTTGTGCCTCAGATTCCGTACCATTAAAGACCATGCTGCACTTGAGGGATGTCTCAGATACGATACCATTAAAGACCATGCTGTGCTTGAGGGATGCCTTGTGTCTCAGATACGATACCATTAAAGACCATGCTGTGCTTGAGGGGTGACTTGTGCCTCAGATAGCATACCATTAAAATCATGCTGCACTTGAGGGGTGATGTGTGTCTCAGATACCATACCATTAAAGACCATGCTGCACTTGAGGGATGCCTTGTGTCTCAGATACGATACCATTAAAGACCATGCTGTGCTTGAGGGGTGACTTGTGCCTCAGATAGCATACCATTAAAATCATGATGCGCTTGAGGGGTGATGTGTGTCTCAGATAGCATACCATTAAAATCATGCTGCACTTGAGGGGTGATGTGTGTCTCAGATACCATACCATTAAAGACCATGCTGCACTTGAGGGATGCCTTGTGTCTCAGATACGATACCATTAAAGACCATGCTGTGCTTGAGGGGTGACTTGTGCCTCAGATAGCATACCATTAAAATCATGATGCGCTTGAGGGGTGATGTGTGTCTCAGATAGCATACCATTAAAGACCATGCTGCACTTGAGGGGTAACTTGTGCCTCAGATACTGTACCATTAAAGGCCATGTTGTGCTTGAGAGGTGACGTGCCTCTGATAGCATACCATTAAAGACCATGCTATGCTTGAGGGGTAACTTGTGCCTCAGATACTGTACCATTAAAGACCATGCTGCACTTGAGGGGTAACTTGTGCCTCAGATACTGTACCATTAAAGGCCATGTTGTGCTTGAGAGGTGACGTGCCTCTGATAGCATACCATTAAAGACCATGCTATGCTTGAGGGGTAACTTGTGCCTCAGATACTGTACCATTAAAGACCATGCTGCACTTGAGGGGTGACTTGTGTCTCAGATACTGTACCATTAAAGACCATGCTGCACTTGAGGGGTGACTTGTGTCTCAGATACTGTACCATTAAAGACCATGCTGCACTTGATCTCCTATATTTCTGCAAGTCTGATAGCTTAGAAAACATCAGAGCTAGGAACCTATATCTTCACCAGCAGATAATCAGAATGTGATAGAGTGATAATTTCTTTAAACAGTGCCTTCACCAACACTGTGATAAGCTGTCCCTGCAAGTTAAGTTGTGTGATACATTATCATCTTTTAACCAGAACTTGAACGAATGGATATGTACCCTCAGATCTACCCTGGGTCTATCTGTCCTAACTCACATTAAGCAACGCTGTACAGCCAGAAGATGGGAATCAGCAAGGCATCGACAGTCACAAGACTACATTGCATTGAAACACCTATGAATCCCATGAGTTCTATGCAGATAAGATTAAAGAAATAATTGCAAGTGTTCATACACAGGAACAAAAAGTACAACCCAGCAGCATGATGCGTTAGTATACTCTTAGAGTAAAGGGCAGTTATCAGATGAAAATAGAATGCAGAAAAAGGCAAGCAAAGAAACAAAACAAAGAGTCATTCAAGTTATTAAACAGAAAATATATATGCATAAAGAAAGAATAAAAAATGTAGCAAGAAAAAAATCAAGAAAATATACACAATATATACAATTGATGAAAAGTCAAATTGTTTAAACATAACCAATCAGTAGTCCAAAGAAAAAGAAAACATTATTTAAAACAACTGTTTAAAACAACCTTCTTCACTATTGATTTAAGCTTTTGGAAAAGTGAGCTACTAGCAGTATTAGTCATTGTGACACATCTCCTTACAGTGTCCTGTTGGAGTCTAAGGATAAAGGGTAGCCAGTTTAGGGTGGCAAAACTGGAAAAAATATATTCAAGCATACTTATTGTGCACAGTACAAATTCAGCTATGGAGGCCTGCAGCTATTTGGCCAATTTATTTAATTCTTCTGCTCTAATTTAGAGATCTTAGCCCTATTCAATTAAATAGCAGAAGGCAGCTGAAGACAGATCTGATTATATTCACCTAAGCTGCGGAGTGAGAGATTAATACATTTGAAGAGTGGTCCCATATTTGTACGGATTATGGCTTTTGGTTGCTGGGCAGTTTCATTCTATTCGTGTTATATTTGCTAGTAATATGAGGTGTCACAGCATGATGCAGTTTATGCAATTTAAATTATGTCTGTCAGTGTATATGGAACCTCTTAACGAATTTGCAAACGTGATAAAACTAATTACACTGGTTATAGTCTGAGACAATGAAACAAATGCTGATATTTGAAAAAAAATTCTAAATTTAAATTTATAAACTTAAGCCTGCAATGTAAATATTAAACATGTTTAGATGAAACCATTTAATTTATTAAACAGTTTGCATTTGAAATTTAGCTCTGCATACTCCATTTACATAAATGTATTCTTTTTCCGTAATAATCTTTAACAAACAGGCTCACACTAGGAAAGGTATTTAATGACATCACATGGTTAATCATAGTAATTTTTCATATTCATTTGCTGTTGACTCTTTGCTGACAGTTAAATCTTCTAATGTTGACAAAGTTTGCTCATATCAACTGTACTTCACAGAACATGAGAAAAATACATTCTTCAGAGCAACCATATCACCTTGGTTGCAAATGGTACATTAATCAGTAACTAATTAAGGAGGAACACATTTTAAATTTGATAGTGAATAGCACAGTTCAGGCTTCAAAATGCTGTCTGTATTAATAATTCATTCTTAAAACCCAATATGTGGGCAGCGAAACAGAATGATAAATGAGGTGTGATCCAGTAGCTGTCCAGAACAAAACTAGACTTGATGCAAGCCATTAGCTTTCTACTCTGATACTCATCAATGGCACATAGGTTACAGCATGCTTTTCATAGCACAGCTTTGTCTGTGTGAAATGATCTGCCAAATGCTCATTGTTGGATGATTTTATACAACATATAAATACCGCACTGTTTCAAGAAAAAATATGTATTGCATTTTTTTAAGTTAAAGTTATCACTGAAGTAATTACACATTAAGGTTGTCAAAAAAACTGGAATCAGCAATGTACTATAAAAGTAAGTGAATTAATGCTTCAGATGAGGCAAAGGACTAAAACATGACAGAAGGTCAGTCTAAGCAAGACAAAACTGTCTAATGAGTTAAAATTCCTCTAAAAAAGGAGTAATAATTAATACTGACATTCTGTAGTGGACTATACTTCAGAAATAATTGAACTGATATGTACAATAAATGTGGGAAACATGATAATGTCTCTATCTGCCTATGTTTTATCTATTACGTTTGTGTGTGTGTATGTGTGTGTGTGTGTGTGTGTGTGTGTGTGTGTGTGTGTGTGTGTGTGTGTGTGTGTGTGTGTTTGTGTGTGTGTGCGTGTGTGTGTGCGTGTGTGTGTGTTTACATATCACTCACTCTCTCGCTGTGTCTATATGTGTCTACTTCAGATTGTCGAATGGTCAGAATGTCGAATCGCATCAGGCCAAGACCATATGCATGAAACCTCTGAACATCGATACCTAAATTAAAAAAAATAAAAAAAAAAATTTTTCTTTTGCTGCAACGGGGGCTACACCCCCTACTACTTAAATATCCCAACCCGAAGATCGCACTTACATTGAAGCGAATGGAAAATTTTCCCTATAGCGATCTTCATGCAAATGCATCGATGTTCTAAAAAAATTATGTTTTTGTCTTGTTAATCCGTGGTTTGACATTCTGGCTGTTCGACAATCTAAAGGGGGCCCATATAGATATAATATATATCTGGCAGCCAGCAAATATTTCAGGTAATATATCTTGAAAGGAGAGCATTCCACTAGGTCATTATGTTCCTCTAATGCTCCTTCCACCTCCTGGTGATCTCTTTCTTAAAATACAACACTTCCCTGCTGTTGTCTGGCATAGTCTGAATGAGATCTCACTTTATTCTCCTGAAACTTAATTTTGCCAGAACATTTTTGCAGACATCTGCCTTTCCTCATGGCATTTCCAAACTCGCCCTTTCTTACTGGTCTTACTTTGACACCCACCATCATTATGTCATTTCTGTCATCTCATCATATGTCATCTCTTGGAAGGCTGTGCAAGCTGAGGCGCTAAGTGTTTTATTATATTTGCTTACTTCTTGGATCGGTGGTCTTGGTGGTATTTTATTATGTCATTTCTGACCTGCTGAAAAACCTTTGCTTAGTCAGGACACTTTACTAATAGCATTACCTTAAAAGCTCAATGTTCCTTCTTAGCAGCACACATAATTGCTGGTGTTCATCAGAAGGTCATAGGGTTACCACTGTGATAGATAATGATCACTTTGCAGACACAGTTCCTTGCTAAATGTTGCCATTCAGACACAGCATCTTTGGTAATATTCTACACAATGTCTTCTTGGAGGTAGGATTTGAACTCATTGCACACAGTAGCTTCCAAATAACGCTACTTAATTGGGTCTTTCAGCTGAGTCTGGCCAACAATCTGCCTTGAATTCAACTCACAACCATATGGTGATGATTCATCACATCTCCCCTCTCTTCACTTGGATGACTAAAACATCATCTCAGTCCTAATGATATGATGATAGAGTTGAGCATTGATCTTCAGTGCATGGTGGTTTGGTAGCAAGTGGGTTTGTGAGCCTCCTTCTGTATAAACACGGCATTTGTTGTGACAAATTTAAATTAAGTTTCTCAATGAAGTTATTAAATAATAACTGAAAAAACTGAAACTCTTAAGTCAGGTAAAGGAGGCCACTGTTTCAGACATGCCAGTCCATGTATCATTATCATCCTTCATATGATGTATCCAAGAAAAACTACAGAGTGAGTAGGCAGCAGCCTTTCAGCCTGTCATCCTCTTCCTTCTCCCAGAAGGCTGAATACTCATTAAAGAAGCTCAATACAAGTAAAAACAATTAATCGTTTTTTTCTCTGTTACTGATGCAACATTAAAGCAATTCTTATGTTTGTTTGTGTCTTTTGGCTTTTCCTGGTTAGGGGTCGCCACAGCGGAACTCTGGTCCGCTAACGATTGGAAGTAGATTTTTACATGCTGGCTTGCCAGGCCTAACGCACAACCTTCAATGAAGGAACGCCCATTCACGCATGTCGCCACACAGAAGACGCTCTAACTGAGAATCGATCGGGCAACAACGCTACCGCAGCACCACCACCGCAGTCTAATTCTCATGTACAATAAAAAAAAAAAATGCAAATGCAAGGACCTCATCTGGGATTTGGCAGAATCCCTATGTCCACCTGGTAACTCTCAAGTTGAGCAACACCAGATGAGAAAACAGTCAACATCCAATTTGGCAGACCCGTAGTGAGGGCAGTAGTAGAGGCAGTTGTCCTGGGTTCAAGCACTTAGGGTATTTGATCAGTGCTTTATCGTAAGTGCCAATCTGCTCCTGATCTTTCCTTGCAGTAGCATATGGCAGTGAGGGAAAAATATTTAAGCTTTCATGATTATGACTTTCTCTCCATAAATGACAGCTTGTTTTATGAACTCTAGCAAGGTTGCCACAGTTAAGCCCATTTCTTTGCCACAGTTTTAGAGTGGTGAAACTGTAGCAATGGAAAGTGTGACTGACATTGATTGATTAATTGGTCCTCGACTAAATTTGAGGACATTTTTTGTTTTGATTTGCAGATCCTGAACCAGTCTGGTGGCTGTAAAAAAGGAGAATGCCAAGGACAGTAGTCTTACAGCTCTGCAAATTGGGATAAATATCTACGTGTTAGCTGGATAACTGAATGATAAGTTTGGATATTTTTTGGCCATAATCCAAGCCATAATACAAAGGAAAGTGCTAAGCATGGATGATTTTAAAGTACCACATATAGATAAAAAACAAATATAGTCAACACAGCAGAAAGTATGAGATTGCACTTCATAATAATTTAATATTATACTTCACTCTTTCTATCCTACAGACTGCTAAGATGTGACTTGTGTCTAGCATACAAGGCATCCTTGGACCCATAGTGATCGATTTATTGCACATCAGCAAGTCAAATGGTATCAGAAATACCCAGTCTAGGGATATAAATCTCTGCTACAACATTAACAGAATGGATTGGAGGGAAAGGTAAATCTAACAGAGGATACTGCTGGTCTAAATAGACTCCCCATCCACATAAAACAAAGTTCATCCCTGTCCATAGTCAAGTGAAACTTAGATCTATGGATGGAAAATAGAAAATTTACCCTGGGACTCACCCTGTACTACCAATGGAAAGAAGTAGCTCTTAAATGCTTTATCACATGCATATGTCCCATCAAATTATCTATGGGATGATCCCAGTTATTCTCATTAGCAATAATATATAATTATTGAACATTGGTTGGGTGAGGCCAATCTCTAACCAAATGGGATAGCTTAATTTGAGTACAAAAAGGGAAATCTGATAGGCGTAAAATTGCCCTCAAGGATAGCTAGCCTAGTACTTACCTATGAACCTATAATATACTTTAATTATAAGGGTTCCTATCGCGAAATCGAACATTAAGAATGCTGAATACCAGAAGGACGAACTTGGTAGTTCGAAAGTTGAGAATGTCGAAGCTGCGGAAACCTGAATTCTTTCCCAGGGAAAGAATTTGGTTGGCCATTTCTGCGGCTTCGGCATTTTTGGACCAGGTCAAGGTAAGTGTACGAATGGGTAGTGACAGACTTTAGGGTTAGGCCGCAGGTCAGGTAAGTGTGTGATAGTAATGGACTTTAGGGTTAGGGCACGGATCAGGTAAGTGTGCTAAAGTGACAGACTTTAGGGTTAGGCCGCGGGTCAGGTAAGTGTGCGATAGTGATGGATGTTAAGGTTAGGGCGCAGGTCAGGTAAGTGTGTGATAGTGATGGACTTTAGGGTTAGGGCGCGGGTCAGGTATGTGTGCTAAAGTGACAGACTTTAGGGTTAGGGTGCAGGTCAGGTAAGTGTGTGATAGTGACGGACTTTAGGGTTAGGGCTGGGTTAAGGAGAGTGCATAGATAGTGGTGTATGTTAGGTTTAGTGTAGGTTTTGAAGGTGTTTGGTGCGATTGTGTTATGTGTGTGTTTTCTGCAACAGCAAATTTTTTCCCTGGGGAAAAAAATCGCTGTTTTGAAGTTTTGATGTTATCCGAATTCGATCTTCCAAGTTCAAACTATTGGTGTTCGACATTTTGAAAGTTCAATTTCGTGATATAGACCCAATTATAATCACCAGTACCTACCAATACATTCCCCATCCAAGATACATATCACCTTTTTTAAGATCTAACAGACTTTACTTGTAATTCTGCATTGGCTACCCAGGATGATCTGCTTGCTTTAGATGGTCTTAATATTATTTTGCTGAATATGGAAACAGAAAAATTCTTCTAGGTGTCTAAGGGTTAGAAGTCAGCAGTAGAAACAGATGGCCTATGAGGTCAAATTTTGCATTAGGCTGTCTGATACTGCTTGGACTGCCTGAGAAAAGACTGGACAACTGGGCGGATAGATCCATTTCAGTTTAAGTAACAGTCAATATTCTGAGCAAAATGGAATGGTACAAAGTTGTGTTCTTCCAGCAAAATTCGATTGCTCTCTAATCCATGAAGTTTTCTGGTAAGACAAAAAGAATCTATTTGGCAACATGAAAAGTAAGTTCCCTCATCAGACATAGTTACAAAATAAGCATTTACTGCCCCAGTTACACACAGTTATATATTTCTCCTTGTTCGTCTTCCCTTCCAACTCCCTCTGCAGACAGCTTCAAAATGCAGAATAACATAGCACTTTCTCCATCATGCACATATCAATGGATAATATGTAAGCAGGTCTTCAACTATCAATGGATAATAATGTAAGCAGGTCTTTAACTACCTTGTTAACCTGACTGATACTGTAATATTAGTCACTAACCTGGTCTATCCTCAGTTCATTAAAATACCTGGCTGCTTGACTGCTAGTACTAAGCAACACATTTTTAACCACACTGTTAAAAGGTTTACGCCAGTTATTTTGGTAGGAGCACTTGACATTCACAGCCTTTGAAAGCCAAAGCCATTTACCCATTCTAGTATCAAATCAGCTCTCCGCAAATACCTCTTACATAAGGGAAAATCTTTTATAAAGTCAGATACTAGGATATTTTATTATTGATGGTTTCTACCCTACAAGCTGCAAGGATTGAAAGATGAAGAAATTAACTTAGCTTCTTCACTGATAACATCAGCTGAACTATATACAGAGGGAGAAAGGAAAAGTGAATCATTCTTTGACTTGGCCTATGAATTTGACTGAGATGACAATCACTTACTACACAAAACCTAAGCAAAAACTTAACAACCACTGCTAAAGACTGAATCATTATATTTCCAGACACATTCCCTTCTAGTGAAAAGTGGGGCCCCTCATGGCTCCACCTTTATTAGTCCAGTGATTTTTTTCAAATGATATTTTAAGAGAAAGATTATCTATGATACTGTCTAGGGCACTCAGTTTTCCAAATGGAGCATTTATGGATTTAATGAGTCTCCTTGACAAATCACTGCACACTTTAAGACCTAGTGAGCTGACCTAATAAGCTAATGAACATGCCACAAAACAGAATAATCCTTGCCCTTTGCTTAATTATTGATTACTTTTTACCTTATCTGTCTCTGAGAAAACATTTTCCCCTATCCTTTCATACTCTGCTTAAAAATGGCATTTCTATAACTCTTAATATAAGCCCTTTTTAAGTAGATATGTTTTATCTACAGGATTCAATAAACTCCTTGTAGGCTTTGCTCAGAGCCTACACAGAGTGTATGCATTTGCATGATGGTGTGCAGCGCTCTGCAGTGTGCAATGCCTAAGTTATGTTTTATGGCTTACAACAGTGTTGCTGGCCATAAAACCTCATAAGCATGCACGGATAGCAATTCTGTGGATTTGCTTGCAATTCCACATCAGGGGTTTTACAAATAGCTGTCATTCTGTTAATGCAACACATCTGCTAGAGGCCGACTTAATAAAATGCAAATAACCAGTAATAGGGACATAGACGTCACATAGGAATGTGTTAAAATCTAACACTTACAACCTCTTTGAGCAAAAATGTGGACAAAACCATAATGATGGAGGGGGATAATGGGCCAGAAATAGGGACAGATTTTTAATATTGCACTGGCAAACTTAGGAAGTTGATATAATCTATAGGTTGTACACTAGCATGAACTTTCTGATGAGCATGAAGTTGGAAACTCAAATGTCAGTCATCAGTTTCTGTCTGCACTCTACAATGACATGACAACGATTTGCCAGGAAAAAAATGCTATGAGGAAAAGATCACAAATATGAGACAAACTAAACATTCTTCACAGATCAGGACAGTTGAGAGGTATGTACTCAAATGTATGTTATATTGAGTAATGTCAGTCCAGAGACCATCCCAGTGATATGGCAGAAAGCCATGTATATAAGGTAAACATCTGGATATCCTAGGAATATCTGGACAGTTGGGAGTTATGAATGTGAAGTATATGGTCGAAACACAGTACAGAGCAGTGTATCTACAGTTCAGAGTATTATGATATCCCATTCCTAGCATTCTGTACTGAAGCTGTGTTAATGATCTGTAATAAGACATGGGAATGCCATGTAAAATGATCTCCTGGGGAAGTGCGTGTATTGAATAGGGACACACAGATAAATTGTAGGAATGATTATAGAGAAAAACTACAGGTGAAACACCCTCATGTATTACAGAGGAGAGCATGTCAATGGAAGATGGTTGTAGCAGCAACACCAAGCACTTATCTATATGGTGCAGTATGGACTACACAATGGGGAAGATGCCTATGTGAGACAAGTATCCTTACATGAATAATGCAGAGGACATCTATCAGGGATCTAACATATAATTAGGTAGGGTGCATATTGGGAAGCTGTGCAAAGTGGTATACCTTAATATGAGTGTATTCTCGGAAGAGATCTCCAGCAAGGTGGCCACAGGTAAAGGATCATGGGAAACATTACAGGAACCAACCAAAATAATGGACAATATCAGAATAATACCACCACTAATCCCATGCTTCTGAAGTAACATATGTGATGTGGAGTGATATCAGATGAGCCTGCGCACACACACTTCACAACTATTAGGATACATCAACACTCTATGAGGGTGACCATGCACACTGTCCTGGTACTGTAATGTCTGCAGGAATTTTAGGAGGGACATTGCTACACCTATATGCGATAGTATAGTTAATACAGGCCAGATACCTTGTGTGCATGGCATATATTTATGGCACAGTCCACACTGTCATGAATGATATACATGCCATTAATGTTGTCAGACACCTATGTATGCAGTGTGTGCATAAGCTGAACAAGTAGCATACATGCATTTGGTGTAACAACTCTCTAAGTTCAAAAACACTGCATCACTGGGCCCATACAGTATCCCAGGGTGCCATCTAAATAGCATGAAACATGAGCTATCACAGCCTCTGAAATTGATATTTAACTGTAGTCTCCAAACAGGCTTCATGCCTCATGAATGGAGAATGACAACAGTCATCCCTCTGCACAAAGGTGGCCCATCTACAAACCCTGGAAACTAAAGACTCATAAGTCTCACTAATTATATGTAAAGCCATGGAAAGATTTATTATGGAAATGACAAGAGTGATATAGTAAACTTCCAGACACTGGACCCAACCCACTTTGGTTTATCAAGTGCAGGTCATGCCTACTGAACATGGTGGACTTCTTTGAGAAGGTCACCAAAGCAATGGATGACGGCAAAATGGTTCACACTGCCTTTCTTGAGATGACAAAGGCATTTAACACAGTACCCCACTCAGCATTATTGACAAACTCATGAGGTTAGATACAAACCTATATATCACCCATGGATAGCCAGCTGCCTTACAGGCAGGACCCATGAAGTTAGAACTGGGGAGTCCACCTCTAGAAAGAGATCAGTGACAAGTGGAGTCCCTTGGGGATCTATCTTTGGACCACTCCTTTTTGACACTTACTTCTTTGAAGTCAAGACCAATGTCAATGGTCTCAGGCTGACTACATTTGCAAATGATTGCAAATTAGGAGCTGTCACTGAATCCCACACTGACACAAATGTTTTCCAGGAAGGGCTGACACAAAGAAACAACTGGTGTCTGACAACATTAATGGCATGTATATCATGCATGACAGTGTGGACTGTGCCATAAATATATGCCATGAATACAAGGCATCTGGCCTGTATTAACCATAATGTCACATACAGGTATAGCAGTGTCCCTGCTAACACTCCTGCAGACATTACAGTACCAGGACAGTGTGCATGGTCACCCTCATAGAGTGTTAATGTATCATAATAGGTGTGAAGTGTGTGTGTGCAGGCTCATCTAACTGGATTAAAACTAAATGACAAGAAATGCAAAATAGTATCCGTCAGGAAAGCATCCACCCCGGTAACTATCATACTGATAACACACCCCTTAGAGCTGACCCAGTAGTTATGGAGACACATAGACAGTAATCTAGCCTTTGACCATCACATGTCTACAGTAGTGAGGAATTCATTATATGTTGTGCAACTTATAAACAGAAGTATGGCTTCTAGGTCTAAAGAAGTCATTGCTCTACTGTATTCTGCATTGATCAGACCTATCATTGAGTACAACGCCCCCTTTGCTATGTACCTAACCAGGCATATCCAACAACTAGAACATCCACAGAGTTCTTCCCTAACCCAATTCAAGTGCAGCTTGGACAATTGGATGGGGAACAGGAAATTCATCCCTGGTTTGGCACCTATGTCTCTAATGGACACAGGCATCCTGTAAATGGTTCATCTCCCAGGCCCTTGCTTGTAAATGTTTCATCTCCCAAGCCCTTGCTTACACTTTTCAACAGTATCAGAACTTGTCAGAGATTTGGGATGCATGGCTAGGCTTAAAAAGTGCCATGTGATTGTTAGCCTAGTAAACACCATTGAACCTATTGTTGTTCTGCAGCATCAGACAGTCATGTATACTCCCCAGAAAGAATACCTAGGTATGGCCAATAAACTGTGTGACAATGCACTGTGACAAAAGTGGTACACTTCAGTTATACATCACTGGAAGATGTGTAGGGAGGTACATGAAGAAGGGTGCATTGTACACAGTTATTGGTGTTATTAAGTCTGGGAACCATGAAGTTATTATGGCCTCAGACGTGCATGTCCTTCACATACTCAGTACTTGCGTTACATTCAAGGGAGTTGTCAGCACTGTGACCACATGCTGGTGGATGTACAACTTACCCTGTACCTTAGGACACAGGTCACATACCTATTGGTCTGATTATCGGGTGTGATGTCCACATTATACTTGGGTGCTGTGTGTTTCCTGATGGCCTAGCAGACACCCCTGATGTACTGACCTGATCACTGGACCTGAGATATAGGTCACTTCACACATTTCAACATATTGAGATGCCACATATGTGATACGCTGGTCTACCCATTTGGTGATATAGCTGTTTATGGCCACATATGACAGTGTTGATTGAATACCTAAGTGTGGATTTTTGTCAAATGCCTTGACCTGATCAAGTTCCACATGATGATACTGCTGTTATCATGCATGCTCTCGATGACCTCTTTGAGTACATCTATCAGATGCAAAGGACTTGGTGTAGCAGGAACAACTCTCACAGGTTTGATGCACACACCTTGAATATTACTTGTGTACATGAAGAGGAGCACCACGATGACATGTTGGTCTACCTCCCAGTTGAGGAGAGTCAGGATGTTTCTATACATGCATACATCAGATGCTGCCTCCCCAACTCAGGTGGATTCATACCTCCCAACCGTAACGAATTACTTGGTTTTTACCGAGTTTTGGGGTCAAATAATGGGGTGCCATGATTCCCAAGTGGCACCCTTTCATTTCCAACTTTTTCTGAGCTTTTTTTTTAATTCATTTATTTTTTTTCATCTTTTTGTTGATGTAATCACGTGCGTGATGACGTTAACTCTGTCAGCCTGTCAGAACTGAGCTCAAGGGCTCATGTGCAGCTGCATTTCCGGGTGGCTGCCTCCTTATGTTTGAATCATCTGTGAGCGGGAAAGGTACTGCTGCATGTGTGTGTAGGATCATAAAACCTGATAACAAGGATGTTTTTTTTTGGCAGTTAGTGTTTAACATTCTGTACATTAGTTAGAGGCAACTCGGGCCCAACTCCCTGAGTGCTCACTTATTGTGAGGTTAGCCAAGTGTAAAGCTGCTCACGCGGTCCCGGTGTGGCAGAGATTCAGTCGTGGTGGAAGGTCCCCGCTATCTCCCACTTTGCTCCCTTTTCAGGACTGCCTTCGAGTTGCCGGATTTTGAGATCGAGATAAGTAGAAAAAAGGGAAATGAGGAGATTCTATCTCTAGCAATTGCTTTTCTCTTGAAGTTGGTGGCACCTAGCTGGTATCCCCTGTAAGTTGTAAGTTTTGTGGCAGGGTTTCTCTGATTTAGAATCGTTTTGCTGTAAGGACTTTTAGTTTTGCTATTTTGCAGTAGTTTTAATAAACATTATCTTGGTCTATTGTAGCTGGAGGGTGGTCTGTTTAGGTTTGTTAGTCTACTGCTTGTAATTTTAATACATATTGACATTGTTGGATGTTTTATGATAGTAGTTCTTTTTACTTTGTTTCAGTCATGCTGAGCTGTAAAGACATTTTAAAGAAGTTTAGAAAAGTTGAATAATTTAGGCAATGCGTAAGTGATGATGCAGCTGTTCAGGAACTTGGTGTCTTTTTGTTGTTGGAGGATCTGTGATGCGCACTGTGTTTATCTATCTGGAGCTGACTGGGCTGTCATGAGTACCTAGTTTATTTGCATTTTTGAAGGGTGAAGCAAGGCCCGAGTCTGTTTCTCAGACTCCATAAAGGTGACCTCCCCCCCATGAGGTTTGTGTGTGGGATTTTTGTGCCTTTTGCTTTGTATGCAAGATTTAAGAGAGAGAAAATGGGCATTTTTACACATTGAATGAATTGTTCTAGTCGTTGCATAATGTAGTGTTTTATTTTTAGGATTAAGACTAAGATACTGTGAACTTGGCCCTAATCATAAAAATGTATCTGCTCTGCCCTTTTGATTTTAGCAGTTATACATGCTAAAATGTAAGCTTTTTAATGCTTATGCAGTTGGTGCAGCAAGGTCATCACCATAAACAATGCACATGCTTCATATTGTTTACAGGCAGCATAGACTTTACTTTTATTAACATAAGTGGCAATGATCTTTCAGTTCTTGTAAGCACTTCACCATTATAGGCAATCCTGTCACCACAGCTTGGATACTTAAGCAAAACTGGCCTAAACTAACAGTTGATACTGTTTATTTAATGCAATCTGAAGGCTGTTCCACCCTGTTTTATCTGTGTAAGATTTCCATGACAGTAGAACTTCTCAGCTTAAATGGACCAGTAAAGTTTTATTTTAATCCATGTTCTACTAAGATGTAAAGTTGTAAAATTGCTTTATATCTGTCTCATGCATTCTTGAATTGCACCACACATTTTGATTCACATTTCACACCTTGAGTCCTTTTGTAAAAAGAAAAGTTGGCATATTTTCTGAACTTTAGCTGTGTGTTCAATGTGTATCTTTTCTGTTAAGGTGTTGCTGCTTTGGCCTTTGACATATCTTGTCTTCATTCTTCCAGGGGTGTACGAGATTCTTGTGTTGCCTGCTTTCTGCCATTTTTTCCCCTTTTGTTGTACATCTGTTGTACATCCTGTTTAATTTGGGATGTCACCAGTCTGATTTTGTTTCTAGGGCTAGTCTTGGGCTTAGTCATGGTAGTCCTGGGTGGAAAATAATTTCAGATTAACGTAAGGGATAAGTATCTCAAGAGCCAATGGATTTAAGAATGCCTAGGACAGGATGGTTGGAATGGTCCTCTCACAGAACACACCTTCCTGTGGCAGAGTGCAAAATAAAATCCAAATAATCATTGTAGAAGTAAAGCAGTATGCACACATTAGTGTTTATGGTAAATGGTGTGAAATAGCCAGTTAATGGGGCACTGGAATGTCTGCAGGGGGACTCTGGCCTGGTGCCATATTTTGGTTGTTTGTTGTTCAGTTTGAGTTTGAAAGCTGATATCCCACAATTCCATTGGAGTGGGTGGGGTTACGTAATCATGTATGCAAATTTTATGTTAATCAGTGTACAGATTTGTACCTATTTTTCATGGGCCTTGTCCAGATTTTTGATGTTTCCAGGTTGAGAGGTATGGGTGGATTCATGTTGATGTACACCCTTGTATGGGAGCATAGGCCATGCGGTGGGTGTGTTCAACTGTGTATTCAACCGTATCAGGAAGGTGTATGTGCTGGGTCACAACATAGGTGATCTGTGATGTTGTCACAGCACATTGATTCTGTGTGACAGGCCTGGATAAAGGTTAGACAGTGCATACTGCCTATTCTGATCTGGCCTAGGATTTTGACACAATCACACATACAGGTATCACTGAGAAAAAACCCAAGCTGGTGATTAAACCTTATGTCAGTTGATGGGTAAGCAAGTGGCTCTCTGACAAAACACATCATGTGAAAATTGATGAATCAACCTGTACCATTAGTGCTGTCACCAATGGCAAACCCAGGGATCTTTGCTTGGCCATTCACTGTTTGAATTGTATTTCTCGACAGTTCAAGCTAAAGTATATGTCCTTTGCCTTACCATGTTTGCTGATTCTTCCATATTGTGTGCAATAATTGATTCCACCAATGGTGATAACATAGTACAAGAGGAGCTAACACACACACAACTGAATGGTGACAAAGGTACATGATCTACAAATAACTGCAGAAATGTGTGTTGTAATGTTTGAGTTCCATCACATTACTGACAATAGTCCTGCTATGCAGAATACCCAATGATGCAAGCAATGGTGACACATTTAGATAGTAATCTGAACTTTGACCATCAACTGTCCACACTGCTACTGAAAGTCTATGTTGTGCACATCATAAGTCACACCATCATACTGATATCTTGACAGCGATGTGGTCAAACCTCATTGCAGCAGTAATAGAGTATAATGATCTTTTTTACATGTGCCTCACAAGACACATTTAGCAACTGGAGAGACCACAGGGCATTCCCAGCAAGATAACACAGGGCTTACACACCATAATGAAATTGGTACACCTTGTTTGCTGTAGCATAGACTAGATCCAGGCCTGCTGAATCTAGCTTTGTTTGTATGCTTGTTGTTTGTTTGCTTGTTATTTCCCTGAAACGCTAATTCCACCTAAAACGCGGCATTTCAGCGCTTCTGTGGATGCCTAGTGATCTCTGCATTGCTTGCTGTACTTATTTCCTTGTTTCACTTGAAAGAAAGTTACTGTTTGTTGTTTTTGCATTTAAGTTACGTGTAACACATTGCATTTAAGTTACCTGGCACTTGCTGACTAAGTCAGCACTAAAAAATTAAAAGCACTGCACCCTCACAAACTCCCCTTGAGTACCTTGTTCCCCATTGGCCCTTTTTTTCAATTATAAAGAGTTTCCCAATACTATTCTAGCATGTCCAAAGGACAGTTGTCAATCTCCTCTCTGGTCCAGCTGGTGAATCTGGGAATCTTGAGGCAATGTTACAACTGCCTCATGTACACAGACAGCCCTCTCCTCCTCCCAACAAATTCCAACACATGTGAGAGATGCAACTATAAAGGCAAACTGGAGGCTAAGCTCTCTCAGCTCAGTACTGGCATAACCAGTCAGGAGGAGAAGGAAACCACACTCACTACAATTCCAGTCTCACATAGACCTACCACGACAGCAAGTCAAACAGATAAACACAAAAAACTTACTCAGAGGCTCTAAATAAAAATCTGCCAATGCAGCAGAGACCTCCAAAGCAGACACCCAAGCAACCGCTACCCCAAAACAAAACACGTGCAACACGTAGCTCACAAAGCCAGTGTGCTGAACAGTCACAGCCCTTAAGGCTAAACAACACACCTGATACACTTGTAATAGGTGACTCTATCATCAGGCACACTGACGTCCCGCTCACCAGACTGAACAAGGAAAAGGTCACGGTGAGCTGCCTGTCGGGGGCTAGGATCCACCACATAACACAAGCACTCAGGTCAATCCAAGGCAAGTACAAATATGACTCAGTCATTGTCCATGCTGGTGTGAATGACCTGAGACATACCTCCCTGGACTACATGAAAAGAGACATAGAGGAGCTCTCTGGGCATGTAGCCCAGGCCGGTATGACCCTGACCTTGAGTAGCATCTTACCCTCACCAAGAATGATGCCACAATATGAAGACAAGATGATCAATTTCAACAATTGGCTTAAGTACTGGTGTCATTCAAAGGGGATCCAATGCCTGTCAGCCTGGGATGACATGCTAGACAAGCCACGATGCTTCGCTAGGGACGGCTTGCACCTGTCACCCCTGGGCTTTTGGATATTGGCAAAGGCTCTTGCTACCCCCATAGTGCCTTTTTTAGGCAAGGCTGAAAAGACAAACCCACTTCCATAGGTATTACAAGGGATAAGAAACTAAGAGTAATGCTACTCAATGCCAGAAGTCTAAACCTCAAGATGCACGCACTCAAAACTCTCCTTAGCATGGAGAACATTGATATCTGTGCAGTAACAGAAACCTGGTTCAAGGCTCCCGAGAGCACCCCAGAACTGCCAGTTTATACCTCATACCATGCTTTTCAGGCCCAAAACTTGGACCGAACCACAAAAGGAGGGGGAGTATCAATATTCGTCAAAGATACCCACACCTCTAGGTTGGTGGCACAGCACGAAGCATCAGAAACTATCCATGTGCAACTAACAGTGGGAAAACGGCCTTCCAGTTTATAGCCTGCTACACACCACCCTCCCAAACCCAGGAACCCCACTCGGCCTTCCTGAGAACACTGGAAAATATGAAGGTCTCTCCAAACACAATTATATTGTGTGACTTCAACTACCCAAACATAGACTGGGAGCATTACTCTAGCTCCAACACCCTAGCCCAAAGGTTCCCAGAATTTATAAACTCAAATGCTATGGAACAACTTGGCACCACTCCCACAAGAGGGGAAAACATACTGGACCTGATCATCACCAACATGGGGACTCTATGCTCCAGACCAGAAGTGTATCCCTCACTGGCAAGATGAGACCATAAATTAATCTCACTGGATATTCACATCCCGACCCCACCCCCTGCCCAGAAAACCACAGTGAAAAACTTCTCTAAAGCAAATTTCACATTCCTCAAAACTGAGGGGGAATCCTTCAAAGCCCCCGGGTCTGTGAAAAATATGTCCCAGTCCGCAGAATACTTTATAAATGCATTCTATGAACATCTTCAGAAATGCATGGATCATGCAATCCCAAATAAAACCAAGACCCAATCCTCAAAAGGCAGACGTCCTGTCTGGTGGATCCCAGCCATAAACAAACTGTACAATAGAAGGAGGAAGCTACTACATGATAGAGCAAAATCCCAAAAAGGGAAGGCATCTCTGATCAGTATTAGCAAAAAACTACGGGCACTCATAAAATCGTCTAAGGCCAGCTTCAAGAGAAAAATTGCACAGGACACTAAGGATAATCACAAGGCTTTCTTTAGTTATGTTAGGAACCTGGGGGGAATTCCCACATATGCTCAGAATTAGTCCAAAATGACAAAAAATACACCAAACCCACAGACATTGCCAACATCCTAGCTGACAGGTTCAGCGCAAACTTCTCCCCCCCTCCCCACCAAAAGGACAAATATCTATCCCAGCAGAGTGCTGCCCTCCTGACATCTCAGATGCTCATGTAAGAGCCGCCCTCTCCAAAGCAAAAAACACAGCATCAATGGGACCAGACAGTGTCCGGGGCTGCATCCTACATGAACTCCAAGAGGAGCTAAACCCAAACATAAAACTACTCTTCAATCGCAGCCTTACTACAGGATATGTACCCAAAGAGTGGCGTACAGCAACAGTGGTCCCTCTCCACAAAGGTGGTGCCTCAACGGATCCTGGAAACTATCGCCCCATAAGCCTGACTAGCTTGGTCTGCAAAGCTATGGAAAGGATCATCATGGACCTAATAAATAAAGATATTGAGGACCTACAGACACTGGATCCTACCCAGTTTCGCTTTGTTAAGGGCAGATCATGCCTCTTAAACCTGGTCGATTTCTTTGAAACTGTCAACAAGGCCATTGACGAGGGGAAGGTGGTCCACACAGCCTACCTGGACCTCGCAAAAGCCTTCGATACAATACCCCACTTAGGCATTATAGATAAGCTCACCAGCTTAAATATAAACCCCTATGTCACTAGATGGGTTGCAAACTGGCTCAAGGACAGAACCCACATGGTTAGAATTGCTGGAGCCATGTCAGACTCCAAACCAGTTACAAGTGGCATCCCACAAGGCTCAGTCCTGGGACCTCTCTTGTTTGGTATATATTTCTTGGGGGTACAGGCCAACAAGGAAGGACAGTGGCTGACCAAGTTCGCAGATGACTGCAAACTGGGCGCCATAATCGCCTCTCCAGCCAACACAAGCATCCTCCAAAAGGGCCTCATAGAAACAGATAACTGGTGCCAGAGCCATGGCCTCAAGCTAAACGCCAAAAAGTGTATAGTCATCCCCTTTGGTGAAAACAAAGTGCCCACAAATTACCACATAGGTGGTAATCCATTAAGTACAGAAGAAGTAATTAGGAACCTGGGGACCCAAGTTGATAGCAATCTCTCATTTGACAACCACGTGGCCAAAGTGGTTAGAAAAACATTTTATATAGCCCACCTAATCATGAAGGGATTCACATCTAGATCAGGGGAGGTCATCGTGCCTCTTTACTCATCCCTCATCAGGCCCATAATTGAGTACAATGCCCCTTTTGGGATGTACCTTACCAGACCCCTGCAGCAACTGGAAAGACCCCAAAAGTACCTCACCAAGAGGATCAAAGGGCTCAAACAGATGCCATATGCTGCCCGGTTAAAGAAACTCCAGCTCTACTCAGTGGCATACCGCCTGCTCAGAGGCGATCTGTGCCTGATGTATAAAGCCATGTCCAACCCAGAATTAATGGACATGCTGCACCACAGAAAATCCAAATCCCATCAGGTTACGCGCTCGAGAGACTTGAACCTCAGCACTGAAATAAATAGGACATGCTGGAGGGACAGATTCATAACCCAGAGGCTCCCTTCACTCTGGAATAAAATCCCAGTCCAGGTTAGGCAGAGTCCCTCATTGACTCTCTTCAAGAGGTATCTTGATGAGTGGATGGGAGATCGTAGGTTTACCCCGGGTATCACTTCTGTGTCACTGTTAGACAGAGGCACAGTATACTAACCTCGAAAAAGGGCATAGCAAAATTAATTTAAAATGGGTGGCGAAAGCCAAACACATTCTGGCTAGGCTTATAAATACCCTAAGGCAGATAGCCTAGTATGAACCTATGAACCTATGAACCTATGCCATGATGTATGTGGATAGATTGAAAGCCATGTCACGGTAAATTTTATTGTATTGGATGAAGTGATTTCTGCCTGGCCTCCAGGCCAGTCTCTGACCATGCCCTGGTGGGAGTACTGCATATCCAAAAATGTGATATAGTTGATGACATCAGCAGTGTCTGCTGAGGAGATAATGACAGTGTCCCACGTGCTAGTTTAAAATGCACCCTGAAATGTCAAGCGACAGCTCAAACATACACAGTTGACTGCAGTGAGAATAGAACCCCTATCTAAGTACACAGGCTACAGTACTTTATGCAAGCACTACAGCTGAAGCCTGATTTAGAGTGTGTCAGACAGCACTTTATAGCTGATGACATCAGCAGTGTCTGTTGAGGAGAAGATAACAGTATCTCACATGCTGGTGTAAAATTTTCTCTGTAATGTCAAGCAACAGCCACACACATGCACACACACACACACACACACACACACACACACACACACACACGGGTTCATGTCATTTGATTGACAATTCATTTCACTGACAGTTCATTTCACTGACAGTTCATTACATCGACAAGCATTTGCCCCTTCCCCAATGTTGTGCGACCCTGGAGTTGATATATATAGTTGGGGGGGTGTGGGGGGCACAGCCCCACACATTGGGGGGTGTGGGGCTGAATCCCCCCACCTAAAATGCTTGTCGATGTAATGAACTGTCAGTGAAATGAACTGTCAGTGAAATGAATTGTCAGTCAAATGACATGAACCCACACACACACACACACATACACACACACACACACACACACACACACACACACACACACACACACACACACACACACACACACACACACACGCACACACTTGACTGCATTGAGAGTATAACCCTACCTATAAGTACATGGACTACAGAACATTATGTAAGGGCCACACCACAAGTTTGATTCATGAGTGGCCTAGAGAGCTAATGTACTATGCTAATGTACTAAGGTACAAGAGTGCAGGTGAACTTATAGAAGATGACATCAGCTGGCCATGTGATTGACAACAGATTGTGAGGCCAGCACAGGCACACAGCTTCATAGGTTCATATGAGGCTACTAGCCTAAAATTACTAGGGTCTTTAGAAGCCTAGCTGTGTAAAAACACAAGTACCATTATTGAACATAGTTGGATGGTCGTTTTTAGCAGAGTGCATTTGTGAGCAGCACCAACTGGCCCTGTCCAGAGGTGACCTTACAATCACCCAGCCAGTAGTTAAGGTCATGCTTGAACAGCATTATTGAGGATCACTGTTTTACATGCAGTGGGAGCCAATTACTGAGGATTATGAATTGTTGTGAGATATATCTGTCTCCCCAGCATGTACTGTTTATGTCACAGGATAGGTTGAGAGCCCTATGGCAAATTACAATTGCCTCATTTGAATTGCAAATGTCCACCCTTTACAGAAGGGTATGGTCTAAGACTGCTCCACAGGGCAACCATAAGTCACCTCTCAGCAGCCTGCATGATACCAAGTACAGTGACAGGTATGTCAGTCTTTCCATGTATGTCATGTTTGGAGGCCTGTGAGTATCCCATGCACAACCCTGTGTTCTCTCCAATTGCTTCAAGTGTCTGGTGAGGTACAGAGAGATGTGAGCATTGTGCACCATTATTTGTGTGATAAGGGTAGAGTACAGCAGAGGTATGATTATCCTGGTCTTGGATGTGATGTCCATATGTATGATGTGTGCAATGTAGACTGTGTGTGTCATCACTATGGGCACATAGTGATGAAAGTGTTGATTGCTTTCGACATTTATTTATTTATTTTAATTTATTTTATTTTATTTATTTTACATTTGATTACCAAGAAAGTCTGAGTGGATGGGTAGTCCATTTTCAGCATAGGCCCAGGGAGAAAAACTCCAAATTAGGACAACACAAAACAAAGAAAGAGTAGTACATATAAATCAAGATTGCATTACAATAGAATGCAGGAAAAGAAAGTAACTGTAATACATTAGAATAGATGTAGCTAGTGAATTACATAGAATGCATATCTTGATTCATTATGTAGAGTAAATGCAGTACAAATATGGTTCTAAAAATCAGAGAATACATTCATAGGTTAAAGAAACTGAGTCTAAGTAACAAGTTTATAAAAAAAACATATACAGAAGACTAAGAAGGCACCATGAGCAAGTAAGCGAGTACAGATCATCGTTTGTATACAATATGTAGAGTTCTCCATTAATGGTATTTATATAACATTAACATAGGATTGTGAATTGACAAAAAGTGGGGAGGGATGTATTTCCTAGCTAGCTGTTTGTTGCTAACCTGGGTCTGAACAGGAGCATATCCATGACTACATAAATTGGATTTAAGATGTTTTTTTAAAGTTAGGTTTGCTGGCTGTGAACCTTATATTTAGAGACAAGGCACCACTCCAGGGTTTTGCAATGTGGCTGGAGTAAGAGGTGTTCCTACTTCTGGTAATGTCTGTTAATGATCTATTACTGGAACGTAGTGGATGGTTGCATGAGTAGTAGTTTAGTAGGCCTTGAAGAGATGCATTTTTTTCTGGTTGGTAGAGGATTTGATGGGCCATTATAAGTTGATTAAATGTTGGCAGATTAGGTAATTCTAGTCAAGATAGCTGTCTCATGGCCAGGCAATGATGTAATTTATAAGTTGAATCAGTTGTACATTTTGCTATTTTATTATAGCAGGTGTTAAGTTTGGATAAGTCTGATTTGTTTAGGTTAACAAATATGGGGATGCATAAAGGAGAGGAGAGACTAGGTGGGTTCTTGCAATGATGGCCTTAGTATTATTGGTTAGGTATTTTTTACTCTTCTACAGGGTTCCAAGCTCTTTGTGCACTTATAGTTTGGGAAATGTGTAAGTCAAATTTCATACTGTGATCTATAATAACCCCTAGAAGTTTGGTTTAGGGGCCTGGAGTAATAGGAGTGTTGTTTTTAGAAGTTATTTTGAATTGTGGGACAGGGACTGTGGCTTTTTAGGGAAGAAACAGCATCAGCTGACTTTTCTTAGGGTTGAGTATAAGCTGTCCATTGGTTAGCCAGGATTCAACTGCTGTAAAAGGTTCTTGAATTATTATTTGAAGTTATTGGAGTGAAGGGGCAGAACAAATTAGGGTTGAGCCATTGGTGTATTGTACTAAGGTGGCATGTAAGGTAACAGTATAGAGGTTATTAGTAAATATAGTAAAAGGAAAAGGACCCAGGGTAGATCCTTGTGAAACACGTAAAGTAACAGCCAGAAGGAGAGAGAGGTTATTTTGCCATTTTACAGCCTGTTGGTGTCCAGTTAAGTAATGCTGGAACCAAGCAAGTGTGGAGTGGCTTAGATTAAGTTCAGCAAGTGTATTTAAGAGTTTGTTATGTGATATGGTAATATAGGCCTTTGAAAAATCCAGAAAGAGGGAAGAGACTTAGGAGCATGTGTTCCCAAGTTTTGAAACACTGTTTTTTCCAATAAACATATTTGTTATATTATCACATATGACTTGGGCAATCTTACAGTCATATAAATGAAAAACAAACAAAACTGACACCACTTTAGTTGCAAACATCATACATCACAGACACCGATGAAACAACTGTAGTTAAAAACATTATTCATCACTTACAATCTATCCAGTTATTTTTTTTCCAAAAATCTTTATTAAATTTATGCATATGACAAAGGCAATCTTACATTTATAAAAATGAAAACATACAAAATGATATAATTTTAGTTGCAAACCATGTACATCACAGACACCATTGAAACAACGGTAGTTATAAACATTATACATCACTTACAAACCATCCAGTCATTGTCATTTAAGCGTCATATGGCTCATTCAAATCCTGTCTCTTACACCTCATTCCTGCTCTGCATATATTGTTCCCACAATTCCCATTTTTTCCTATGTAGTTTGCACCTTCCCTCTTCTAAAGATCCCAATTCCAGTTGTTTTATCTGTGTTACTATATTCACTACAGTTGGTCTTGACTTTGATTTCCATTTTCTAGTAATTGCTTTTTGGCAGCCACCATAATTAGATTCAGCAAGGTTTTACTATGTTTAGGCAATTCTAATTCTGTAGCATAACTCAAAAAAATCATCTCCCCAGTCAGTCTAACCTACTCACCCAGCATCACCGACACAGCAGTCTCCAGGGAATCCCAAAATTCTTCCAGCTCATTATACTCCCAAAAATATGTTCCCAGCTGTCTCTTTCTTGCCAGTTATTGTCAGTTAAGCATTATTTGGCTCATATCATGATTAACAGTGATACTTCACTGACAAAGATGACAAAGAGTCATTGTATGCTTAAAGTTCAGTCTGTGAGTTTCCCACCGATCATCAGTCTGTGTTTCCTCCTACTATAATATGTTACAATCACTGGGGACTCTGTATGAGTGCATCCAGTTAACAATCATCTGCAAATTGGGAAACCACAGGCCAGCTACTGTTCAGGGAAGTATTATCCAAACAGTTGAGGGTTCAGTACAGATCCTTGTGGTATTCCACTGGTGAGTGGGCTAGTGATGGAGGTACAGTCCCCAACTTTGAGACTATGTGTTCTATCACTAAGCTAGTTGGCTATCTAGTACAGTATGGCCTAATTCCCAGATGGGAGATCTTCACTATGAGACATGAATGGGAGATAGTGTCAAAGGTCTTGGCTAACTCAACATATGTGGTATGTCTTATTATCCCTCATCTAGGTATTTGGGGGTCAGTATCCAAGAAGCCCACAAAGGTCAATAAGCAAGCTCTACCCTTGCCAAACCCAAAATGGGTAAGGTCAAGTGTGTTGAAGGTCAGCTCTGTCCCTGTGGATATGGTCCATGCTGATACCTGCAGTAGCCATGCAGATAAGGCTTTTTAGGTTTTATGGGTCAGTAGTTCTAATTCTGCATGTTACCAGATTGATGTGCATTGCATAGCATACAACATTTAATGTTACATTTTGTACTGTGGTTGATATATGTGTTGAAAAGGTTCTGAGACTCCAGGGTTGTAGTGCCTGGGGGGTTGCCAACATATGGATGTATTTTAAATATATGACATACAGTTATATAGGGCCCTCGGTTTGTAATGTCTATACATGTTCTTTCATGTCATACAAAGGAAGTGGACAGTAAACAGCAGAAACACAGCATAATACATACATTTCCATAGTGCGAGGAGCAGTGGGTTTGTGTGATGGTTATCAAAGTGTACATGCATGCGAGGTACACCTGTTTGCACACTGCAAAGCATTGCACAAACACGAGCTGCATTGCTAAAGTCTGACAGTTAGTACTGAGTCTGTGGAATACACCTACTGCATAACTGACTTTTTGGCAGCAAGTATTAATGCAGTGATATGTTCCTTTTTAGGGTCAGATGATACTGGGTTGCAATACAGCTGTATCTAATACTTTTAACAACTATCCTTGGTAAGAATTTATGATGCTCCATCCACTCACCCAGGTTCCTCTTGAACCGTGTCATAGAGGTGCTTTGTTATGACTTAGTAGCCGATTCCAAAGATGCAGCATTCACTGGGAGATAAATCTGTCCCTCCAGCATGTCCTATTTAAGTTGCAGACCATATTTAGGACCCAGGAGTGGGTATCCCTAGTCCCATTTGATTTACGGATATGCAGCAAGTTTATTAGGTTTGGGTGTGAGATTGTTCTCTAGGAACCATAGGTCTGCCCTAAGACGTCTATACAATACAGATTATAGTGACAGAGTCTTTAGTTGGTCTGTGTAAGGCACATGCTGGAGTCCTGTGATCTTCTTTATTAGCAACCTCTGAGGTCTCTCCAATTGCTGCAGGTTCTTTATACATTACATGCCGAATGGTGTGTTTTAGTGCCGAATATAGAGGTGTTATAACCTCTTTGGCTCTCAAGGTGATGTCTTTACTAATCAAATGTGCTAGATAGAAAGCCTTCCTTATTACAGTAGACACATGGTGGTCGAAGTTAAGGTTACAGTCAACTTGTGAACCCAGGTCACTTACCACTTCATGGGTACTTAGGGTGTTGAGGAACATTGCTTGTGCTGAAGGGAATGATGATGCATTTCTTTGCATGCATTTTGAGACCACAACTAAGACACCAGTTTTTGGACTGTCTAAGACCCTCCTGAAGTATATTGACATCGTATGGGGATTCAGTAATTGCTCCTGGTTTACAGTTGTCTGAAAAATGGGTCAGCCACAGCTCCTTAGTTTTGACCTGAACTTCTAAGAAGTATATACCAAAGAGTAGGGGGCCCAGCATTGACTCTTGTGGCACCCTGCAAGCAACAGGTCTGATGGTTGATGTGGAGTCGCCCACTTTGATTTTGGGTGTCTGGTTTGTGAGCCAGTTGGCAACCCATCCTACAATGAAAGAGTTTACATTCAGTTTTCTTAGTTTATCAGTAATGTCTGAGTGTGGGATTGTGTTGAAAGTCTTTGCCAAGTCAAGGTATGCTGTGTGCACAGATTTGCCCTCGTCAATGGCCCTGGTCACATTTTTGAATAAATCCACCAGATTTAACAGGCAGGATCTGGCCTTGAGGAAGGCAAATTGGGTAGAATCCAAGGTTTGCTAGCAGGTTTGCTATCTCTGTGGGGTGAATGTCTGTGATACTGCGATACCATTGGTCATTAGTTCTGCACATGCTTGGGTCCTCACTTTTAGGCTACATACATAGCTGTAAAAGGCCTTATGATTATCCTTGCCTGTGCTTGATAAGTTTTTCTCAAAGAAACCCTTGGAAAATTTGACAAGTTGCCTTATTTGCCTGTTGAGGATGACGAGGGTGCTTTTCCATTTTTGGGCCTTGCCTTTGTTTTCTTGGATAGCAACTTTTTGCATTTATTGTAAAATTCATTGATGCTAGATGTCCACTATGGCAGCTTGTTTTCACTTGGGGCTCTAGCTTTGATTCTTTCTGGTACAGCCGGGCTATACACTTGTGCAAGTGATTGTACAGGGCTTTAGTTTAAGCTATGGTATAGTTACCACTTTCAGCTTGGGTTGGAGAGTGGAAAGCATTTATACCTTCACCTAGGAGGATATAGTTTGGCTTGGTGAAGCTTTTTAGTCTGACTTCACCCTTTGTGAGTACCAGTAGTAGTGGCAGCTCGAAAGTGCTGATTTTTTGTCATTTCTAACTAATGAGGGTCCAACAGTTGCGGCAGTGCATCTGTTTGTCATATTGGTGAGGACCAGAACCAGAATGCTTGTTCCTCTTGTCAGGGTATGAACAATTTTTTCCAGGGCATTTGACTTAATAAAGTCAAGGAACATTTACCCTAGCAAGTTAGGGCTAGTGCAGGTTTCCCAGTTAATGGTGGGATAATTGAAATCCCCAATAACCAGAGTGTTTGGTAATATTTGGATTGTTTCCAGTCTGGTTAAGTAGGCTTCATGCACATCATGACCCATGGAGGGCGTTCTATAACTAGCTATGACTTGAATGGGGGTCTTACCCATTGTAACCTGAATTTGGAGTAACTCCATGAAGTTGTCCAGTCTAACTAGACAGGACGTGAATTTACCTATAATATAGATAGAAACATCACCTCCTTTGGGTCTCACATGTTCATGGTGCAGTCTGAAGGTGTGGAAGGCATTGCAGCCTAGCAAGTCTGGATTACTATAAGGCCTTGAACCAGGTTTCTGTGACTGCACAGACATCTACATCTTCCAGTGATAGTAGTACTTCCAGGGTGTGCAAATTTTCGTTTAAGCTCCTAGCGCTTAGTATCATGACCCTTATTTTATTATGACTGGCAAATTTCACATCGGGACAGCTAACAAATCAGTTGTTTTAACACTGCTTTGTGGGAAATCCAGAACAAGCAGAACAGATTGTTTTGCAATGGTGAAATGTACCAGCAAATACTTAACAAACTGGGAAAATAGCAAAAAGTGCTTTGTAAACAGTGAAAACAGCAATAAAATATGATCTAACAGGCACAGCAAGGCAGAGAATTGAAGTACAACAATCTAGTTTAGTACACTGCATATAAATACAGTATTAAAGTAGAAGACAGGCAATAAAAAGTGAAGTAAATAGTATAAATAAGCAAAACACAGACAGCTTATGGTTACTGGGAAGCTCAAAAGCCTCTATTTGTCTGGTATCTCAACTGAGAGTTGTGACTGGTAGCCCACCTCAGTTCAGCTTGGTACAAACAAGCAGAAACATGCTCAAACTCAGGGCTTAAATACCAGAAGCTAAAAACTTGAAAAAAATTTTTAAAGGTTTAAAAGGACCAATGAGGATGCTTACCACAAGGCCTAGCTTCCACTTCCTGTTGTGGGAAGACGGCAGCCATTTCTGCTGCGAGTATGGCAGCTAGTGTTTCTGTTTCTAATGTTTTGCCTTCTTCTTTGAGTTCTGAATCTGCCTAAGGGTCATTTATCACCTTTATCTCATTTAGGTTATTTATTTATTTATTATTTAGAACTCATTTAGGGATTTGGATATTGTTTGTGATGCCGGTACTGCTTTGTTGTTAGACAGGAAAAAGGCTATGGAACTTCAGGATTCTTCAGATTCTTGAGTATCTGCAGTTACTGCTGCTTTAGCTCCTTCTGAGGGTATGTCTCCCTCTCCTTCTAACATTGTATTCTCTGTGGCTTCTGCTGTTGTTTCTCAGCTTAAGTCATATGCTGCAGCGGGTCTACTTCACATAATCGACTGTCACATAGTCGACTTTCATATTACCGAGGCAAAAAGAATGAAAATGTAGAAACCCGAATGGCAGCTTTTAAAGATGGTAAGTAAACATTTGGCCAATATGCCCTGTTCTCCACTGTAGTGCGATCCCAGAGCCCCTCACATCAGAGGGTGTATAGCCCTCACCTGGGTGAGTTAGAATTACCTCGGAGTTAGGTTCATAAACAGTTGGACATGTTTACTTACCCTCTTGAAAAGCTACAGTTCGGTTTTCTGCATTTTCATTTTTTTCGTCTATGTAATATAAAAGTCGGCTATGTGATAGTCGATTATTTCAAGTAGACCAGCTGCAGCAGATAGTACTGCCATTTCTTATGCATCATCTGGGTCTGCTGGCTCACAAAGGATTGTTTTTAAGCCTTTGGTAAGATTTAAATCTGTTTCCAGGCAGCCTTTAACCAGAAGGCTTATTTGGCATTCCTTATTAAAGCCTTTGCCTGTTTCAGTTCAGTCTCTGTGTGCAATTATACATTGGAGGAGGGATGCATTTGCTGATGTGTATTTTGAAGAGCAGGAAGCTGCTTCTGCTTTTGTTACAATCTTTGCAGCACATAAACATAAAACACCATAGTCTGACTATGTTCTTTCTGAGGTAGATGTGCAATACAAGCATAAAATTGCTTTGTTTTTTCATTCTGTGTATATTATTGAGATACAGATCAGAGAATATCTGCTTTCTAAGCATGCTCAAGTGTTTTCTGTGAAGAAGTCTTTTGATTCAGATGCAGGTGGTGTGTGGGATGGCATGTGAGAGGCTTTCGAAGTCCTGCATGTACAGGACTCTGGCATTTTACATCTCCCTGGTGTGTGTATCTTGGCTGATTGGGCAGGGGCAGTGCAAGTCAGCCTAAATCTTGTTTTTACTGTGGCACATTTTTCCATTTAGTATCAAACTGCCCTACTAAAAGATGCACTTATTGTGCTTCTACGTGATATTTTGCAAGGGCTTGGCCCTCGTGATGTCTTCAGATTGAATGCACTCATGCCAAGGGCGTGTGTCCTGTTCAGCATCCCATCACGTCGTAGCTGCTGCTTTTTCATCTGAAAAGCCACCTGTTGTGTTTTCTGCTGCTGCTGCTTTTGTTGCTGTTTCCACTACTTCTTCTACAGCTAGATTCCTCTGTTTCTGTTTTTTTCTCCAGTCTTGGCTACTGTGTCTGATGTTTCAATGGCTGAGGCAGCTGTTGGCTTTCAGTGATTTGTTTCTGTGTGTAAGGTTCCTGTTCCCTCCCTCACCAATCTTCTGTTCCTCTTACTCCTACTTTTCATAGGTTCATAGGTTCATGGGTTGTTACTAGGCTATCGGCCCCAGGGCCTATACAAGCCTAACCAAAGAATTCCCCGGATATTTCTTCCCTCAATATTTACTTCCCTGGACCCCTGTCTAGTAGGGCAACTGACGTGATCCCCAGGGTAAATTTCCTATCTCCCATCCAATCGTATAGGTTCATAGGTGTTTTTGTTGTTCCATCCATGTTGGATGTTTCTCAGAAGTTACCGGATCAGTCTGTTGCTGTTGCTGGTCCTAAGGATACTGTCAGTTGTGAATCTGATTTTTGTACTGATCTGGAGGATTCTCAGCAGTGGACTTCAGCTTCTTGGGATTGGCAGTTTAGGACTAAGCATCAGAAACAGGTTGTGGAGGCAGCTACTCAATCTGTTGCTGATGGCTAAGTTATCTCTTACTTTTTGTAACATTAATAGAATGGTGCCTTTTCCCTGGCAATTGGCTTTTTATTTCTGGGTATCTACTCTTCATGCAGATAGTGTATGTCTTTTGCATGTGCACAAGTTATCCTCTACTCAGTGTTTTCAGTGGCAGTCTTGTGGGGTGATGGGATTGTCTGGGCTTTACGGGCTGATCATTGTTCTGGGATTTGTGTTTTGTATAGTCAGTCTGTGGTAGTCAGGGATGTTATTCATGTTCCCTCAAGTAGGGCTTTGGTAGTAGATTTACTGTGTAGACATTCTTTTGTGAGGTCGATTGTCATTTATGCTTTTGTTTCTGTTTCAGATCACTGTACATTATTTTGGTTTTTGCAGCCTTCATTTTTTTATTGTTTGTCTTATTCTGTTTTGTGGTGACTTTAATTGTTGCCTAGCAGGTTCCTTTCAGGTTAAGCATGATGACAGTGTTCGTGATTGCAAAGATCTTTTGCTTTTAGCATCCATTTCTACTGGGGGCCCTGCTGCTTTCACTTATTATCATGGTACAGCATGTAAGAGGATTGATTATAGTTGTTATAGGTTCATAGGTGCATAGATAGGTACTAGGCTATTGGCCCTAGGGCCTATATAAGCCTAGTCAAATGGTACCCTAGCTTTCGCCACCCAAGGAAACTATTTTCCTGTGCCCCTGTCAAACAGAGCCACAGAAGTGATCCCCGGGGTGAATTTCCTATCTCCCATCCAGTCATCAAGATTTTTCTTGGAGTGCTAATGAGCTTTGTTTGATATAGATAGGTAGTTTGCTCCAGAGTATGGGAAGTCTCTGGGACAGGAATCTATCCCTCAAACATGTTCTGTTTATTGTGGTGACAAGGTTTAGGTCCCTAGAGCGTGTAGCTCAAAGGGACTGGGATTTCTATAAGTGGAGCATGTCCAACAGCTCTGGGTTTGACATAGCTTTGTATGTTGGGTAGAGATTGCCTCTGAGTAGGTGATATGCGACAGAGTAA
This sequence comes from Protopterus annectens, assembly GCF_019279795.1. Taxonomy (NCBI): domain Eukaryota; kingdom Metazoa; phylum Chordata; order Ceratodontiformes; family Protopteridae; genus Protopterus; species Protopterus annectens. The sequence goes on from NC_056734.1 coordinate 321,073,999, forward strand.
AGCTGGAGTTTTTTAAGAAGGTCTGCGTAGGGCATCTGTTTGAGGCTAGTAATCCTCTTTGTGAGTTATTTCTGTGGCCTTTCCAGTTGTTGTAGATGTCTTGTGAGGTACATACCAAAAGGGGTATTGTACTCTATAATGGGTCTAATGAGTGATGAGTAAAGGGGAACAATGACCTCTTTTTTCCTGGATGAGGAAACTTTTGTGATGAGGTGTGCCACATAGAAGGATTTCCTGACTACTGTGGTGATGTGATTATCAAAGGAGAGACTACTGTCCACCTGTGTCCCAAGGTCTCTTTCTACACTTTCAGTGTTAAGTAGACTACTGCCTATTTGGTAGTTCATGGGTACAGAGTTTTTACCAAAAAGGATGACAATGCACTTTTTGGCATTGAGCTTGAAGCCATGGCTTTGACACCAGGCATCTGTCTCAGTGAGGCCCTTTTGTAGGATGTCCACATCGTTAGCAGTTTTGATTATGGCTCCTAGTTTGCAGTCATCTGTGAACTTTGTTAGCCAAAGACCTTCTGTGTTATCCTGTACTTCAGAGAAGTAGATACCAAACAGGACAGGACCTAGGACGGAACCCTGTGGTACTCCACTTGTCATTGGTCTGAAGTTGTATTTAGAGTCTGCTACTTACACAGTGTGGGTTCTGTCAGTGAGCCAGTTGGCAACCCATCTTGTGACATAGGGATTTATACCAAGTTTAGTGAGTTTTTCTATAATTCCAGAGTAGGGGATGGTGTCAAAAGCCTTGGCAAGATCTAGATAGGCTGTGTGAACCCTCTTACCCTCATCTATGGCTTTGGTGACCGCATCAAAGAAGTCTATCAGGTTTAGGAGACATGATCTGCCTTTTACAAATCTGAGCTGGGTAGGGTCCAGAGTTTGGAGATTACCAATGTCATTGTTTATAAGTTCCATGATGATATGTTCCATAGCCTTGCAGACCAGGCTCATCAGGCTAATGGGGTGGTAGTTCCTGGGGTCCGTGGTGGTTCCCCCTTTGTGGAGTGGGATAACTGCTGCTGTGTGCCATTCAGTGGGCACAAAGCCTGAGGTGAGGCTATGATTGAACATGTTACTTAGGTGGGGTGCCAGTTTGTTCTGTAGTTCATGTAGAACACAGCCTAGGATGTTGTCAGGTCCCATGGTTGCTGTGTTCTTGGCTTTGGAGAGTGTGGTTTTTACCTGTGCAGCTGTGATTGCAGGAACTTTGCATTCTTTGATATAGAGATGGGCCCTTTAAGGAATGAGAGAGGGGTAAAGTTAGCACTGAACCTATCTGTCAGGATGTTGGCAATATCAGTTGTTTCTGTATATTTAGTGCCATTGTGGTGTAACTCAGAGCAGATCTGAGTGTTGCCATTGAGATTATTGACATAGCTATAGAATGCTTTGTGGTTGTCTTTCAAATCAGTGGTGATTTTGTTTTTGTCACTATCTTTGGAAGATTTTATGAGGGATCTCAGCTTCTTACTGAGGCTGACCATGGAGTTCCTTCAACCATGGGATTTTACTCTTTTTTTGCAACAGTTTCTTTCTTCTGTTGTAGAATTTGTTTATGGCAGGGGACCACCAGATTGGCTTCCTTTTTTTGGAGTATAGCATCTTGGTTCTGTTTGGGATTGCACAATCCATGCACTCGTGTAAGTGCTTATAAAGTGCAATTGTATAGGATTCAGCAGTCGTACCTCTATTGTTCATCAGCATGGGTGTCGTGAAGTTTGCCACTTCTGTCTTAGGAAGCGTAAAGTTGGCTTTGGAGAACTTTTTTACAGTGGTTTCCCTAATGGGGGTTGGGGGTGGGATGTGGATGTCTAGGGTGATTTGATAGTTGTCAGATCTGGCCAACAAGGAATTGACCTCTGGTGTGGAACACCAGTTGCCCATGTTGGCAATGACCAGGTCTAGGATATTGCTGCCCCTGATGGGGGTGTGGATAAGTTGATCAAATGCGTTGGAATTTACCAATTCCAGAAAATGTTGAGCACAAGAGTTGGTACATGATTAGTTTCCCCAGTTAATGGTGGGGTAGTTGAAATCACCCATTATTAGGGTGTTAGGTTGTACCCTAATATTTTCCAGTGTATCAAGAAATGAGAAGTGGGAACCCTGGGGCATGGTGTGGGATCTGTAGTAAGTTACAATTTGGATTGCTGCTTTTCATGTTTCTGCTTTCTCTGTTTCTCTTACATCTTTCAAAGATCATTGTACATTGTCTTATTCCTTCGGTGTCTTTGCTTCTTTGCAGAGGGAAGGATCTTCCATGCTTCGTTGCTCCTTGGACCTCTAATTCTACTTGGCATACAGTTGTTATGGAATTGTGGAATGATCATTCTACTTTTCTTGATTTTTTTTTCCTTCTGTTTTTTCCTGGTGGTTGGCCTTTAAAGAGAAGTTTACTTTTTATTGTTCCTGGTTTGCCCAGTCATATATTTTATTCAGCTGAAAGATACTACTGCCACTATTTATGAGGATTTTCAGTCTGCTGTGCATTGCATGCCTGATCGTTCTCTTCATGACCATAATTTTATTAAACTTAAGGTTGTCTTGTGGCATTTGGCTCATTCCTTTAAGGGTAGGAGTAATGAGTTAGTCCCTTATGTTGGGAAGTGCATGATGAAGTGCGAGTCCTTTATTGATTGTTTACTGGATTCTTCTAGTACTGCAGTTACTGCAAAAGATGGTATTTTAAGTGTTGTCCATTCTTATTTGACCTATTTGACTGAGGGAAAGCCTTCTTCTGACAATGTTTGGCCTCTCCCTGCAATGGCTACGGTCTTTAGGGCTGCTTTGGATGTGCCTATTTCTTTGCATAAAGTTAGTCAGGCTACTGCTTGTTTCAAGGTTGACTCGGTTCCCGGGTGGGATGTTATTCCTTATTCTTTTTATTGCTCTCTTTCTGAAGCTCAGTTGTATTTGCTGGTTCAGCTGTTTAGTGAATGGTTTTCCTGTTGGCTTTTCCCATCCTGAATTTTTTTGTATTGCCTTTAAATTTCTTTGGAAGAAGGGTGACCATAGGGTCTTGTCCAACTGGTGGCCAATTTTTCTCTGTAATACTGATTACAAGTTGTTTTGTAAAATCTTACAACTTCAGCTTCATCTTAAACTGCATCATCTTTTGGATCCTGGGTTTTTTGGGATAACAGGCCAGCTTATGCAGGATCTTTTGATTTTGTTAAAATCTATTACTTCTTATGTTGAGTTGTTCCTTTCTGCTTTATTGTTGTCTTGTAACTTAACCAAAGCCTTTGATAACGTCAGTAATTCTGCCCTTCTGAACATTTTGAAGTCTTTTCGTTTTAGTACACTGGTTGCTAATGGATGGATCGGTGATCAAGTGGTGATGAAGAATGGTGTTTGCAAGGCTGCCCTTTGAGCAGTTATTTGTTTACATTGCTGGTGGGTGCTGTTTTTTTAGGGTCTGGTCCCATTTTTCTTTCTCTCCTTTTTCTTTTTCTTGTTCTGCAGTTTTAGTCCCTCCTTACGCAGATGATGGCGCTGTAGCAGCAGGGTTCTCTTCTGTTCTTTTGGATATCATGACTCATTTGTCTTTTGTGTTTTCATTGGCTGGTCTTTCCTTGAATCTTGCTAAGTCTTCTGTTTTTGGTTTAGTTTCTCCTGTTGACGATGTTTCTTTTACTATTACTGGCATTTCCTTTTGGGTGTGCCTTTTGGTACTTCTTCTTATGTTACTGAGTCATGTGAGGCTCTTCTCACTACTGTTTTTTGACATTTGGCCTTTTGGTGGTCCCTTTCTTTGTCCTTTTGGAAGAATGTTTATCTGTTGAACAGTGCCTTTTGGGTACTTTGAGTTAAGTTGTTTCTGTGTATTTGTTTCTTTAGTCATGGTCTTCGAGGCTGTTCTTTGAGGTTTTTTTTGTTTCTTCTGGAGGACTTTCTTGAATCTAGTTTGCAGGGGAATTTTGTATTCTCCTTCTGCTTCTGGTGGTGTTGGTCTCTTACATCCTGTCCTTTTTCTGTCCACTTTGTTTCTTTTTCCTGTTTCACAACATTTGTAGGCTGCAGATGTTTCTTTGAGTTGCTTACTTCCAGCTTCGTCAGGTTGGTTCTGGCAGACTTGTTTAGCTGGTAAATGTTCATGAAGACTTCCTTCTAGGGAGTTGAAGGAAGTCCAGTCCTTACTGTTCAACTGGCATTTTACTTTGTCTTCTCTTCCTTCTTCAAGGTAGGAGTGGTATTCTTCCCTTTGTCTCAGTTTTATGCTATTAATAGCTATTTTGGCTATTCCCCTGGGAGGTTATTTGGACTAAGTCAAAGTAGAAAGAAGTATGCCTTGTTTCCCCATTGACATGGTTTTTATGACGCTGTTCTCTTAAGAAGTTACCTGTGAAGTCCACTTTGGTTTATTGACTGATGAGGTGAGCCTTTGTACACACATGGGGTGTGGAGCTTTGGAGTCCTCTAAATGTGTTTTCCTTCATTGTTCCATGGTCACTCATTTTTGGCAGGTGGTTTAGCACACTTATTCAGTTCCCCTTTTGTCTCCTGTAACTGTTGACAAGTGTTTGTATGGGGATTATGGTTGTCCATGGACCCTGATATTGCTTATGTGGATTTTTTTTCTGGTTTCTGCCTTACATTTGCTTTGGTCTGCACCTTGTGTGGAAGTCCTTATTTCAAAGGTTGTGCTTCTCCTGAATTTGCTTTGGCAGTTACTTTTGTGGTTATGGCAGAAAGGATGGGGAGGCTGATTCACTTTTTTACTTCTTTTTTACTACTTCTTGCAACACAGGAGATTTTTCATTTTTGAGTTTTTTTTGTACTGGTCACATATTTTTTTATCAGTACTTCTTATCTAGGTGTTTTCTCCAGTTTTTCCTTTTTGGAGTGTGCCAACTCATTATTGCACTCCTTTGCATGGTATTCTTCCTCAGTTTTTTTCCCCCTAAGCCACATTTTCTGTTTCTACAGTTAATGCAGGACTTTTTTGCATTTTATTTAGATTTATTTTTTACTGATGTTCTCTTCCTTTCTTATTTTTTTGGACATCATTAAGTTACTGGTCTTTGTTATGTTTTTCAGATGTGCATTGCTATTTTTTCCTCTTTTTTCCATGCTTTCTTGTTTCCTTTTTCTTTGTTGCTAGATTTATGGGCAGTCTTTTCTTTCTTTTTCAGCCTTGCAAGATTTACATGGTCTTGGTATTTGTCGTTTCCTTGGTCCTTTGTATGTATACTATTGTTGCCTTATTTGTTTAGGGTTTTAATCCTGCACTGCTGTTGTGTTTTCTTTGCTTTGTTACTTTTTTCTTGGTCTGGTATGACTCCAAGTCATAGACCAACCACCCTTCACCAGACAGATTCCAATCAGAACACTTGTCTCACTAGAGTGCAGAAAGGCCCCTTCCAATCCAAGATGGCCTGAAAAACATGCTCAGAACAAATAGCCACTACAAACAGACCCGGATGCAGAAAACCTGTACCTGAACTATGCTACAGCTACTAACTACCCTAGTGTCAGCGGGGAACACTAAAGAATGTTTAATACAGCTTTAAAATAGCAGAGAGACACTAAAAAAATTTTAAAACTGCCTAAAATCAGCAAGGAGACTCTAAAGAATGTTTTTAACAGCTAATAAATCAACTATTTTAACACTGCTTCTTGGGAAAATCAGAACATGCAAAGCAGATTGCTTTGCAACAGTGAAATCTACCAGCAAATACAGCGAAAATAGCAAAAAAAAGAGCTTTGTAAACAGTCAAAACAGCAATAAAATATGATTTAACAAGCACAGTAAGGCAGACAATTACAGTACAACAGCGTAGTTCAGTACACAATATACAAATACAGTATTAAAGTAGGCAGGAGGAAATAAAAAGTGCAGTAAAAGTGTGCGGAATATGCTGCATTTGAACCCAGGACCATATGCATGGCAGTCCTACATTTACACCTGTGCCACAACAAGGTTAAAAAACATGTCTATGTTGCAGTTCATTGATATAAACTGCAATGTCATAACAGTAAAACAAAGGTTACACTTATACATGCTGCCACAGGATTAGCTACAGGAAATAACCTATTTTACTATTCATTCTTAAAGTCTTGCTGTTAACCAGCACACAGGGTCACTTAGTGGGTTTGCATGATGCTCATTAGTATTAATTCAATACATCTGTTTTCTATTTTTGTGTGTCTAGGTCCTGTCTGCTCCGTGGTTTCAGTTTGTACAATGCTGCACTTCATGCAAACCAAATAAACACAGCCAAACCTACCATTCATTTTCCTCTGTTTCCCGTGTTTGCTCTGAGGGCACAGCATGCAAACACTGGAAAAGGAAAAAAGAGACAGAGCAAAGGATTCAAACCCAGTGCCAGCTACCCCCCAAAAGGAAAGCATCAATACATTAACATGAGCTGCCAAAGAGTTAGTTAAGAAGCAGGTGTGTTTCATAGACTCAATGCTAACTGTCAGACTATAGCAATGTGCACAATCAGGCGTATCTTGCATGCATATGCACTTTTCTAATTGTTGCACAATGGAAAACTACATATTATTACGTATTACAGATGTTTATTGTCCATTTCTTCTGTATGACATGAAATTACATATGGAAAAATAAAAAAAATGAAGGCTCTATCTCACAGTGTGTCACATATTTCCAATACAACCATGTGTTGCCCCCCCCCCCCCCCAGAACTGCAACCCTAGTGTTTCAGTACTTTTTCCACACATATATCACCTACTCTGCAGAAAGTAATATCAAATGTTGTGTTGTATGCAATGCACATCAATCTGGTGGCATACAGAACTACAACTATTGATCCATAAGCCTAACAAGTATTGTCTGCAAGGCTAGGGAAAGGATCAGCATGGACTTTATCCACAGGGACATAGGTGAGCTTTAACACACTTGAGCTGACCCATGTTGTGTTTGTCAAGGATATATCTTGCCTGTTGAACCTCATGGAATTCTTTGATACTGACCATGAAGACGTGGATGACAGACAACCAGACATACCACCTATGTTCAGTTATCCAAGACTTTTGACAATATCCCCAATTCATGTCTCATAGTGAAAGTGTCCTATCTGGTAATTAAGCCATACAGTACTATCTGGATAGCCAACTGGCTCACCAACAGAACATACACTCTCAAAGTTAGGATTGCACCCCCCCACCAGCCACTTACCAGTGGACTATCCCAAGGATCTCTTCTGGGCCATCAACTGTGTGGAAACTACTTCCCTGAAGCACAGTCAATGGCAGTTGGTCTGTGGTTTACCACATTTGCAGATAACTGTTATTTGGGCACACATATAGATTCCCCCCAGTGATAGTAACATATTACAAAATGGGCTGACAGAGACAAGTGATCAGTGCCAAACTCACAAACTGAACTTTACAGCAAACAATATCTCATTGTTCACTTTGGCATTGAAATACTACTGCTAATTATGATATACATAGCACCCCTGTCAGCTCAAGCACGGTGTTGTGAGACTTGTGATCACATGTTCCTAGCAATCTACACTTTTATCTCTATCTGCCCATAGTGGTGAAACACATATTCTGCATTTTGCACATCATACATATGGATATCACATCAAAGACCAGGGAGGTCATAGCTCTGTTTTACTCCCCCGTTATCAGACCACTAATTGAGTACAAGACTCCCTTCTGTCTGTACCTCACCAGACAACTGCAGCAATTAGAGAAAAAATAGAGGTTTGCAACTGGGAGAATGGAGGTCATCCAAACATCACATGCATGGAAAGACTACAAGAGCTATCACTGTACTCAGTTTCCTGCAATCTGCTGAGAGATGATCTATGTCTGACCATCAGAGAAATGTCAGACCCTATCCTACTGGAAATGCTGGACATCTGCAAATCAAATGGGAAAGGAATAACTTGGGGAAGGGTTTTTAACCTGGCCTGTGACATAAACAGAACATGCAGGGGAGACATATATTCCCCATCAAGTCACACTCCTCTGTTATAGGCTCTCATTGCATGTGAAGCAGGGCTCCTCAATGACACTGTCCAAGCTCAGTCTTCTCTACTGGGCTGGCACCTATGTCCCTCAGACACAGGCTCAGTTGTTGCTGATCACAAAATTGCTTTGCTAACAATGACCGTCTAAATATGCTTAATAAGAGTACTTGTGTTTTTACAAAGCTAGGCTTCTATTGCCTCATGTATACTAACAATCATGTACTCGTAAAAATTACAAGAACAGTATGTGAGAGATACAACTATACAATGAGTCTAGAATAAATGCTCTCTCAGGTAACAAAAAAAAAACAGATATCAAACAGGCTGTCAACACACACACTTCACCTCATCAGCAGACCAAGTGCACAACATATAACCTCACATATGCAGAGGTAGTCATTAGGAGCCTACCAAAAGAGCAGAGACCTTGCAAATGCAAAACTACTGCACACATTACAGTTCCAACAGAACCCACTACACATAAAAACAAATGTATCAGTGTATTAGCCATTATGCCCTTAAGCAAAACACCTGAAAACTGATGTCTTGGTCATAGGCAAATCCATAGTGAGACACACACATGTCCCACTCATCAGGTTATAAAAGAAGAAAGTCACAGTCAGCTACCTGCCAGGTGCCAGGATCCGCAAAGTCATGCACACACTCAAGTATCTCAATAACAAGCACAGTTACACCTCTGTCGTACTCCATGCAAGCATTTGACCTTCACCCAAGATGATGCCTCATTACAAACAAAATAGTTATCATCTTCAACAATTGGCTTAGTTACTGGTGTCAATCCAGGGGGGTCCAGTATATGTCATCCTGGGATGATATGGTCGACAGACACTGCTGCTTTGCCAGGGATGGTCTTCATCTGTCACCTCTTGCCTTTCGGTTACTGGCCAAGGTACTTGCCTACCCTATAGTGCCTTTTTAGGGAATGTCATAAGCACAAAATTCCTGACATAAAAATATCCTCAAAAGACAAACTCTGTGTTATGCTGCTTGACGCTTGGAGTGTAAATCAGAAACTACCCTGAATGGAGGCACTACTTATTTGGGAAGATGTGGATGTCTGTGCAGTCACAGAGACGTGGCTTAGGGCCACAGAGAGTAATTCAGCCATGAAAGGCTATAATGCCTTCCACGTGTTCAGGCCACAGAATGAAAGTGAAAGAAACAAAGGAAGATCGGTCTTCATTAAAGACATATACACATCAAGACTGGTTAAGCGGTACGACTCCCTAGAATTAATCCAAGGAAAGACCCCCTTTCACATCATTGTTAGCTACAGGTCCACCAACATGAACCCTGAAAGCTACACGTGCCTTCCTGGCCCTACTTGAGTCATTCATAATACAGACAGCCAACCTATGTATGGGTGACTTTAACTATAGTTCCATCAATTGGGATACATATATGAGCTCAAACAGGCTCAACCTAAGGTTCCTGAACTTTGTAAACACAAATGCTCTGGGACAGTTAGTCCAAACACCCACAAGTGGATGGAATGTACTTGAACTAGTACTTGCCAACACAGGAGATTTCTGCACCACCCCATGTGTGAGACCATTCTCTGGTAAGGTCTGACCTTAAATCAGTCATGTTCAGTGTACCAATCATACCTGACCCCCCTCAGGACCCAAAAGTTTGAAAAGTTTCTCCAAAGCAAACTATAGCCTCCTAAGCGATGGCATAAATAGTTTTAAACCTCCTGCCACCACTGACAGTAAAGACTCCTATACAAAGGTGTACACAAATGCCCTGTATAAACATCTTTACAAGTGTATGGACTTAGCTGTAGCAATACAGATCAAAACCTGCTCACAAAAAAACAAGCCGCTCTTGTGGACATCTAGCATAAGTAGATTATGCAACATGAGAAAGAAACAGATGTCCAGGAATTAGAGGGAACAGTCTCAACAGAGCAAGCAAATGAGACATTTTGTAAAGTCCTCTAAAGCTAATTATGAAACTAAATTAGCATGCATAGCTAAGGATGATTACAAGGCATTCTTTAGCCATGTCAGTAATGTAAAGGGAAGGCCCAGCTTTGCACCAAATTCCTAGTGGATGGTAGCAGTCATAATGAACTTGAGTACATCGCTAACCTGTTAGCAGACAGGTTTGGCAAAAATTTCACACCCCTGTCGCCAGCAATCATACCACAAAGCATACCTCTCACCAGTTTTTTACCTATTATCTCCAAAGAACAGGTCATAGCCACACTTGCCAAGTCCTAAAACACAGCCTGTATGGGACCAGATAACATCCCAGGCTGCTTACTACATGGTGTAAAGCAAGAGTTAGCAGAACCACTGGGTACACTCTTCAATCACAATCTAAGTACTGGCTTTGTCCCGGCAGAGTGGAGAACAGCAACTGTACTCCTCTTGCATAGAGGCAGGTCCCTCAACTGACCTGTGGAACTATAGACCCATAAGCCTGACTGGTTTTGTCTGTAAGGCCATGGAGAGAATCATGTTGACCTTATCAACAAGGACACTGGAGACCTTCAAACTCTTGATCTGACACAGTTTGGCTTCGTCAAAGGCAGATTATGCCTATTAATACTAGTGGAATTCTTTAAGAGTGTCACCAAAGCCCTGGATGAAGGCCCATCAGTACCTACTGCCTATCTCAACTTGGCCAAGGGCTTTAACACAATCCCCCACTCAGGCATCTGTGAGAAACTCACCCAGCTGGGGATTAACTCATACATCATTAAATGGGTAGCCAACTGGCTCACCAACAGAATGCATAAAGTCATAGGTTCATAGGTGTACTAGTCTAATGGCCCTGGAGCCTTTACAAGCCTAGACCAAAAAAAAAAAATTGCCCAGGCACCGTGACACCTGATGTTAGTTTACAGTGCCCATATCCAGTAGGGCAACTGGAATGATCCCTGGAATGAACTTTCTGTTACTCATCCACTCGTCAAGATTTCTCTTGAAGAGGGCCAGCAAGGTGCTCTGCTTGACATGAATCGGAAGCTTATTCCAGAGTATGGGCAGTCTTTGGGAGATGAACATCCATCCAGCATGTTCTGTTAACAGTGCTAATGAGGATGTGATGTGGCACGGGGGGATTGGGATTTCTTAAGGTGTAGCATTTCAGGTAGGGCTGGGTCGGACATTGCTTTGTATGTCAAGCAGTGATCAGCTCTAAGTAGATGAAAAGAGACTGAGAACAGCTGAAGTTTCTTAAGCATGTCCATGTAGGACATGTGTTTAAGGCCTAGTATCCTTTTTGTGAGGTACTTTTGTGGCCTTTCCAGCTGTTGTAGGTGTCTGGTCAGGAATATGCCAAATGGGGCATTATATTCGATGATTGGTTTAATAAGGAATGAATAGAGAGGGACGATGACTTCTTTCTTCCTGGATATGAAACCTTTGGTTATAAGATGTACCATGTAGAAGGACATTCTGACCACAGTGGCAATGTTATGATCGAAGGTGAGATAGCTGTCAAACTGGGTGCCCAGATCTCTTATGGCCTCTTCAGTGTTCAGTGGGCTCCCATCAATGTGTTAATTCATGGGAACTTTTTTACAAAGGAGATTATAACACATTTTTTGGCATTAAGCTTCAGGCCATGGTTCTGACACAAGTCAGTGGTCTCAGAGAAGCCCTTTTGTAGGATGTCTGCATCACTTGGAGAGTTGATAATGACTCCTAGCTTGCAGGCATCAGTGAAATTGGTCAGCCAGAGTCCTTCTGTGTTGGCCTGGACTTCTGAGAAGTAGATGCCAAACAGGTGAAGGCCCAGGACCGAGTCCTGTGGGACTCCACTTGTGACTGATCGACAGTCTGACTTTGAATCTGCAACTTTCATGCTGTGGGTCCTGTCTGTGAGCAAATTTGCAACCCACCTAGTGATGTAAGGGTTGATGCCTAGTTTGGTGAGTTTATCAATGATACCTGAGTGGGGCATGCTATCAAAGGCCTTGGCCAGGTCAAGGTAGGCTGTATGCACTGCCTTACCCTCATCCACAGCCTTGGTGACTGCCTCGAAGAAGTCAACCAGGTTCAGCAAGAAGGATCTCCCCTGGACAAAGCCAAACTGTAAAAAGTCAAGAGTTTGGAGATTGCCTATATCTTTGTTAAGCAGGTCCATGATGATGTGCTCCATAGCTTTGCATACCAGACTCATCAGGCTAATAGGTGATAGTTCCCAGGGTCTGTAGTTGCTCCCCCTTTATGGAGTGGGATGACTGTAGCAGTGCACCATTCATTAGGGACATAGCCTGAGATAAGACTGTGATTGAACAGGGCACACAAATGTGGTGCCAGTTCATTTTGTAGCTCATGTAGGATGCAGCCAGGGATATTATCAGGTCCCATGGATGCTGTATCCTTGGCTTTGGACAATGCAGCTTTTACCTGTGCCACAGAAATGGTGGGTACCAGGCTTTCTTCTGGTAATGTGATAGGGCCCTTGGGGGGGGGGGGTAAAGCTGGCACTGAATCTGTCAGCCAGTATGTTGGCTATATCTTTTGGCTCAGTATAGGAGGTGCCATTGTGCAATAACTCAGAACAAATTTGGGTATTGCCTTTGAGGTTTTTGATATAGCTATAGAAGGCTTTGTGGTTGTTTTTGGTGTCAGTTGCAATTCTGCCTTCATAGTTGGGTTTAGAGGATTTGATAAGGGATCTTAGCTTTTTATTGAGACTGATAAGGGAGGTTTTCCAGTCTTGTGACTTCATTTTTTTCTGCAACAGTTTCTTCCTTCTGTTGTAGAGTTTATCAGTGTCTGGAGACCACCAGATTGGCTTCCTTTTTTTGGAGGAGAGCATCTAAGTTCTATTTGGTATGGCAAGGTCCATGCATTTGTGTACATGCTCGTGTGTATGGTTTGTATAGTGTGTATGATTCGGCAGTCATGCAGTTATTTTTCATTGGCATGAGTGCCGAGAAGTTAGCCACCTCTGTTTTTAGAAGCCCAAAGTCAGCTTTAGAGAGGTTTTTCAGGATGGTCACCTTAGCAGGGGGTGTAGGTGAGATGGAGATTTCTACTATGATCAATTTGTGGTCAGGTTTAACCAGGGAGGAATTGACTATGAGTATGGAGCAACAGTCTCCCATGTTGGTGATAACCAGGTTGAGGATGTTTCTCTAGTGGGGGTCAGAATGAGCTGGTGCAGGGCATTGAAACTGATAAATTCCAGAAAGTGTTGGGCCTGTAGATTGGTACTTGAATAGTTTTCCCAGTTGATGGAAGGGTAGTTGAAATCACCCAGTATGAGAGTAATGGGATGGACCTTGGTAGATTCCAGGGTGCTTAGGAAGTTGGAGTGAGAGTCTGCAGACATGTTTGGGGTTCTGTAGCAGGCTATGACTTGTATCGCTGTCTTAGCCAGTGTTAGTTGTACCTGAAGTATCTCGGATGCATTATGCTGGGCTACCAGTCTACAGGTGTTCATATCCTTTAAGAATATGGAGACACCACCACCTTTGGAGCTTCCAGACATATTCTGGGGCCGAAAGGTATGGAATACGTTGTAGCCTAGGAGCGCAGGGGTGCTTTCTGCCTCTTTAAACCAGGTCTCCGTTATAGCACAAATGTCGACATTTTCCATTTTGACGAGAGCTTCAAGTGATTGCATCTTGAGATTTAGACTTCTAGCATTGAGCAGCATGACCCTCAGATTACATTTGTTTGTAGCTGTTACAGTGGAATTTTTGTCTTTGGAACACTGCCTAAAAAGGCACCATAGGAGTATAGGGGTGACAAGAGCCTTAGCCAGTACCTGGAATCCCAGGGGTGATAGATGCAGGCTGCCTCAAGGTCTGTTGATCATGTCATCCCAGGCAGATACTGGATCCCCTTAGAATGACACCAGAAACTTAGCCAATTGTTGAAGTCAATAATTTTATGCTCGTACTGTGGTATCATTCTGGGTGACGGTAGAATACTGCTCAGGGCTAGGGTCATACCTGCCTGGGCCATATAATCTGAGGGTTCCATCACATCTTTTTTCATGTAGTCCAGGGAGGTATGCCTCAGGTCATTCACACCCACATGGACAACGATTGAGTCATATTTGTACTTGATGTGGAGTGACCTGAGTGCTTGTGTTATGTAGCAGATCCTGGCACCTGATAGACAACTGACTGTCACCATTTCCTTGTTAAACCTAGTGAGTGGGACATCAGTGTGCCTCACAATTGAGTCTTCTATGATTAGTACATTTGGCAAAGTGTTTTGCCTTAAGGGCTTGGGTTGAGTGGCACACTGTGGTGGTGCGCTATGTGTTCTGGGGTTTGGTGTTGTGTTGTGGTGGTCAAGTGTGTTTCTGTCTTGGGGTCTCTGTTGTTTGGGTAAATTTTTATTGAGTTCATATTTAGGGATTCAACCGCTACCAGTAGACCTGTTACCAGTGGTGTTCCTCAAGGGTCTGTGCTGGGCCTCCTACTGTTTGGAATCTATTTCTCAGAAATTAATGTGATAACAGATGGTCTGTGGCTCACCAACTTTGCTGACAACTGCAAGCTGTGTGCAGTAATTGAATCCTCAAATGATGTCAACATACTACAAAGTGGGCTTACATACATAAATAATTGTTGCCAAAGCCACATACTTAAACTTACCCCAAAAACATGCACTATTATCCCTTTTGGCAAAAGATAGGTATCTGCAAGTTGCACTATTAATAATACACCTAAGTTCTAACCCAATGGTGAGAGATTTGGGAATACAGGTTGATAGCAACATCAACTTGGATCATCATGTGTTGACTGTAGTAAGGAAGGCCTTTTAAATTGCACACCTAATAAGCAAGGGCATAGCATCCAAGACTAAGCATGTTATCAATCCACTGTACTCATCCCTCATCAGACCAATAACAGAGTGCAATGCTCCCTTTTGCATGTACCTCACCAGACACCTGCAGCAGCTGGAGAAACCTAAGAGATTTCTCACCAAGATAATCCAGGGACATCAATGCATGGCCTACATAGGCAGACTAAAGGTCCTGTCACTGTACCCTGTATCATATAGACTGCTTAGAGGCGACTTTTGCCTGGCCTAAAGAGCACTCTTGAACCCTGCCTTAATGGAAATGCTACAACTCTGCAAATCAAATTGGACAAGACTCACTCACTGTAGAGACCTTAACCCAGCCTGCGACATCAACAGGATATGCAGGAGAGTCAGATACGTCTCCCAGAGATTGCCACTGCTATGAAACAAACTCCCAATTCATGTAAAACTGAGCTCCTCAATAATCTTATTTAAGCGTAACCTGGACAATTGGATGGGAAATCATAATATTACCCTGGAGTTTCACCTATGTTACTCTTAGACAGGGGCAACCAGTGTTGATCATTGATTTGCAAATATGGACTTCAAATCTTGGTCTATAAGGGAAAAATGGTAGAACGTTACTAGGATTTAAAAGGCCCTAGGGCCATTAGCCTAGTAACCTCCTATGAACCTATGAACTTAGATCCATTATGGTACTAGCCTCATACGAACCTATAAAGCTATGAACCTATGCAGGCCTGCCAACATCTTATCATACACGTGGCATGCTGATGTCATATGCTATAAGTTCAACAGAAGTCTTGCAAGAGTCAGACTTGTGCTGTGGTGCTTGTGTTAAGTACTGTGTTCTGTAGTCTGTGCACTTAGATAGTAGGGGTTCTATTCTCACTACAGTCAAATGTGTGTGTGTGTGTGTGTGTGTGTGTGTGTGTGTGTGTGTGTGTGTGTGTGTGTGTGTGTGTGTGTGTGTGTGTGTGTGTGTTTGTGTGTGTGTGTGTGTGCGTGTGTGTGTGTGTGCTCTTGCTTAACGTTGCAGACAGCCTTTCACTACAGCACGTGGGACACTGTTATTACCATATTCTCAACAGACACTGTTGATGTCATCAGCTATATCAGATCACATTAGGGCATGATCAGACTCTGTTCTGAAAAACAGGCAGATGTTACCTCATACTATACCAGACAGATTACAGTGACATGGCTTTGAATCTATCCGCATACATCATAATATTGTTTGTAGGTCCTGTGTTATCTTGCTGAGAAAGTCATCTGGTTTCTTCAGCTGCTGCATGTGTCTATTGAGGTACATGCAAAATACAGTATTATACTGTATTACTTTTCTGATAAGGTTTGTCTACAATGCTGCCATACAATCCTTAAATCTGAATATGATGGTGTGACATGATATGCACCATACATTTGTCATGAAAAATCATTAAAGAGAGAAGTTAGAAAGTAATCATACACATTGCAGTTTCTGACTTCACAACCCTTACAAGAGCATTCACTATAAAGTTGTGAAATTTTGATACTATCAACTGTCTAACTTTCCAAAGCCAATATAAATCAAAGGCACAATGAGAAGTCCAATAACTCAAATGCAGATATACTAAGCACTAAATTAGCTATGCACCCTGAGCACCAGACACAGAGTTTGTATCCCTGAATCCAAAAGATAGAAAACAAGGATATGGCACAGTCATAATCACTTGCACAGGGTGTAGTGTGTGTGTGTGTGTGTGTGTGTGTGTGTGTGTGTGTGTGTGTGTGTGTGTGTGTGTGTGTGTGTGTGTGTGTGTGTGTGTGTGTGTGTGTGTGTGTGTGTGTGTGTGTGTGTGTGTGTGTGTGTGTGTAGGGGACCTCCAGGTGAAATTGGTGTGTGTATGTATGCATGAACATAGCCAAGCTCTGTGTTCGCTCTATATCTTGATCTGAGCTGTGTATGATAGAGGTGGCAATTCATCTTTGTCATTCTTAACCATGAGAACTGGCTCTGCCAGGAGTTGCACTGGAACATCCAAACCCACAGTCAGATGCAGTGCTGCTACCTGAATGTGAACGATGTTTGCTGGACAAGCTCCCTTCACGAGAACACCCAAGACCATGACGTCATGGCCTGCCAAATCTGGGTGTGGACTGCACACTCACTGACGGAGCATTTGAAGTGTTGCCACTATGGAAGCATGATTGGGCACAGCCACATTGGCTGACAGCAGATAATGTGGCTGACCTGCACCCATGAGGAATCCGTTCCCCTCCCAGGAGATGTTCCATCACAGACAGTACTCATTCCATGACAGACAGTGCTTGGTCCATCACAGACACCCCTCATACCAACATGTCATTCATCATATCCAGAGAACTGGCAACAATGTAGAGGCAGTCAGAAATGTCAGACTGTCCCACATCCACAATCCTGATCATTTATCTAGCGCACCTATGGGAATGTGCCTGTTCCTCCATGATGGTCCACAACATATGTTCAGTCTAATGGGAAGTGACAGATGTACCAGGTGGAGGAGGGACAGCAGGCCCCATCTGAGCACCCTATCAATCTTCCTGTGTTGCACCTCGGTCACAATTTGGCTATGGCCAGACTCAAGAGGCACTGAAGTCACAGTAGCCACACTTCCCTGATCAATGTCCTCACCCTCCACCTGTCCAATGTCTGTCAGCTCAGTGGACTGGGCAGACAGAGGCCAAGTGGCTGGGATGGCTTTATGTCAACCTCTGAGTCAGATTCATCCTCTGCACCCTCCCAACTATGCGTCAGTTTAGCTACTATTATCTTCATAGTCTGTTGATACACTGATATCAGGTGGCACAGGGACCACACTCCCACGGTCATGTTCACCTGTGATAAAAAGCAAGAAACACAGGAGTACATTAATACCTGTACTACTACAGTGCAATATATGCTAACAACTAAAAGTGCTGCCACTATTACAGACAGTACAGCAACACACACCACAGGCCTAAGATCACACTACAATATTTCTTTAAACTGACATAAAAGTATTTGGCTTACCATGTGCAGGAGATGTACTGTGCTATAGTTCAGATGGTCCTGGAAGAAGTTAAGCAAGTGGTAAGAGCAACATCATCACAATTGACAGTAACATAGGGGGTAATACATTTACCCCTTTATATGTACCTTAACTCTACCGTCAGCAAGAACATGGCTGACAACTCCAACCTAAGCTTATGCAATCTTCAATTCTCCCCCCCAAATAAAAAGACATATGACACAGGTTTAACTTATTCATTTTAACTGTTTTACTATACAACAGTATTCAAACTGTTTAGATAACATAGCCTACCTGGAAGGTCCTCCTGGGACATGCTTGCTCTCTTGGAAGGTGCTGCACCCATATCCAGGACATGCTGTACTGCACTCTCCTGAGAGCTGTCTGGATCTCAATATTTGCCAGGAACTCTTCATTGGGGGTTAGTGGTTGTTCCCATTTGGTCACGACTCACTGCAGCTGTTGGCCTCTGTGCAGATGTTGTCATGTCACTGGGTGCTGTGGCTCACCTGTTCATATGTTCTGCTATGGTCTCCCACAGCATTGAGGTCTTAGATAATCTGCTGCCATATCCTCATCCTCCCTGCCATATTTCTCTGTCCTCTTTCCAGGAGAAAAGCACCATGTTGCTGCAACCCATTAATAATTACTTGATTCTCTGCATCAGTGAATTGGGCGCTCCATGGATTGACAAGCCTGAGGAACATGCTTGTAGGTGTCCTAAAATACAACACAAGTATAATACACATAGGTATGACATAACTACAAAATAACTGTTTCCAGATAAAACAGAAAAGGTAGCCAGTCAGTATCACCCACTGGAGAAACATAAAACAGTCTAGAGATGTGAAACGGTAACAGGCAGGATGCAAAAAAGGGGCATAACAAGAGGAACATGTCCTTGTTTGTGCCATAACAGTAACTCATGTATTGTTAGTTATGTGTACCTCTGAAATGGCTTGACAAACTTGTCCATGCCATCAGTACACTTCTAGCTAATGCATACAGATAAACATAAAAGCCTTTACTTCACATTATTCTTAAATACATTCCAGCATATGCAGTATGTAGGTGACAAAATGGGAGCATACCTGCTGAAGTTCAGTACTCCTCTGTACAGAAATATCCCGAAAAAGATGTATGTTTGCAGTCTTCCAAAGATATACAACTCTTCTCACCATCAGTTTGGCTAACTA
This sequence comes from Protopterus annectens, assembly GCF_019279795.1. NCBI lineage: Eukaryota > Metazoa > Chordata > Ceratodontiformes > Protopteridae > Protopterus > Protopterus annectens. The sequence goes on from NC_056734.1 coordinate 321,092,957, forward strand.
CACATTTGCCTTCTTATAATGGTGTACATTATTAATGGATTGTATCTGTCTTTGTCTGTGTTTCATAGTTGCTAATTACAGCATAAGCGGCTGAATTGCATGCTGATCAACCAATCCTAAACAGTGAAGCTATTCAACAATCTATAAAGCATCCATGTAGACTCCATGCTGTTTTTTCCTGCTGATGTCAAAACTTTTGGACTACAGACACAGAAAATCTAAACAGACAGAATGTTATGGGGTGCTGCTGCATTAATCCATTTGCATGTGCTAGAGGCTGAAGCCAATGCTGTTGCTGCTGCCAATAGGCCTAGGCCTAGAAGGAGAAGAGTTTTTAGGCCACATTTAACTTATCACAAACTACATGATGTGGAAATTGTATAGTGCTACAGGGTGGACAGGGACACACTGCAAGAACTCTGCAGCCTCTGCCACCCTCAACTCAGAGCCAGAGCCAACCAAGGGGAACCCATCCCAGTGGAAAGTAAGGTATGTGTAGCCCTTAGAATCTTAGGTACTTTCAGAGACAAACAGGGGACATGCTGGGGGTGTCACAGGCATTAGCATCCAGGATCCTTTACCAATTCCTGGATAATATGCTCCAACATGTCAGAGAGCACATATATTTTCCCTGTAGTTCTGAGGACAGGGCCAGAAATATGCAACAGTTCTACCAGGCAATGCACTACCTTGAAGTACTGGTTCCCATAGATTGCACTTGTGTAGAAATTAGGCACCACCTGGGGAATAGGGTAGGCTCTACATTAACAGAAATGGCTACCACTCTATCAACTGGCATTTCATGTGTAATGGGAAGGCGATCATCTTGAACGTGTGTGCTGGCAACCCTGTCAGTTACCGGAACTCACATATCTGAAACACCTCCTAACTGTACCAGATGTTTACTAGGGGGATCTCCCACAAAGTCATTTACTGGGAGATGCAGGCTATGCACTAGAACCATGCCCAGTGACGCCCATAAGAAATGCACACACACCCATGGAAGAACACCTTAAAGAGGTATTCTGTTTTGTTCTCTTTTCTCTACAGCTGCCATGGATAGGGAGTGCAATGTTAGGACCCATGGCCCAAGACTGGTGAGGATGAGGGACGCATTTGGTATGTATGCAGCAGAAGATTAGTGTTCTTGTAGCATTAAAAGTTAAAGACAGCTTGTTTGGTATTTTATACAGTTGTATCAAATTGGCAATGCATATCGCAACTGTAAAAGCAAGTATGCATGCATTAATCTATAGCACAAACCAAAAGTACATTAGACTTTAGTCAGAGGTGAAGGGTTCAGATACCACACTTCCCAAGAATACAGTACTGTTAATTCTTCAAATAATGTGTAACTTAAAGGTTTAAAGTAAGAGCTCTATATCAGTGGCGCATATGCCCTGCTGTAAATTGGAATTGGTATAACTGGAACATGCATATGTGCAATATATGAACATGTAAAGGAGTACTTGCTGTAATCTGTAGTATAGTGTGCATCCCTTTGGAGCTGCTAGACTTATAAGTGATAGTTATCTGTTAGGGGTTGGTAGGAGTAAATGTTAAGATAATAGAGACAAATAATTGTATTCAAGCATCGTATATTACATATGAAGGTATTAATCTTATCTCTTTCTTTTCTCTTACTCCAACCATTCTTTCTTTTTTCTTTTGTTTGTTTTATATTATTGTGTTGTCAAAATGTGTCCATGTCATCCATGTGTACCACATCACAAAATCCACAACACATCTGGGTAAGACTGCCCCACAGGATCCCCATGTGCCCACTCGATTAGCCCCAGTACCATTGCCCTCCACATCTGGGATCCAACCTGGCCGTACCTCCTCTGCTTCCCCTGTATCACCTGCCCTCTCAGGTAGTCCTGCCCTTGGAGATAGTCCAGTGGTTCCCTCCAGGAGAAGTGGCAGAGGTGGTGAGATTATCACCCATGCTGAACTGCCAGGGATGGTACATAGGTTTGTGTGCTGCACTGTTGGTGCATGCCTATGCTGGATAGAGGAGGCTGATCTTCCTCATTTTATGTAGGACCAGGAGGAGGATAAGGAGATGGCAAGTGCTCCAGCTAGTGGCAGACTGAAATGACAATGGTGACAGTCCAGAGGGTGAGGACTCAAGTCTGTCACCCATCATGACAACCATGGGGCCTAGATGTCCCCACCTTCACCCCATATATGGTGTCCACAGACCTCTTGTGTCTATCACCTTCTTTGTGTCTTGTCTTGTTTGTCTTGTCTGTCTGCAATTGCTTCATTGCCTACCCAATTTACCAGACCCAGACATATCAATGTCCTTTTCACAACATTCCTCTCTCTCTCTCTCTCTCTCTCTCTCTCTCTCTCTCTCTGTCTCTCTCCCTCTCAAAAAAATGTGCACCAGTCTCATTAAAAAAAAATGGCATATACATAGCTCTCCATTTTGCATATGTGTCTTTTTGACACACTTGATTTGGTCCAATTAGCTATACAACATAATTGTGTGATGGTCACCATTCTCTGGAGGTGACAGTCCAAATTCATCTAATATTCTGTATATATTATCAGTTTTTACTGATGAAGAAATGGATAGCTATAGGTCTTCCCTATCTTCCTCCTACACATTCTTGCATTACTTTCCATTTTTTATTCCCCCTGCTTGAGCTCCATTTCACCACTGTACTATCTTCCCCATTTCTTTTCTTTACTGCATTATTACTCAGTGGTGCACATCATGCACAGGAATGGTAAAATGAAAGTACTTAAAAGTGTTAGATTCAGTTGTATTCAAACCCGGTACCATCTGACCCCAACAAAGGAATGTATTACTGCATTAAGAAGTACCGCCACAGAGTCAGTTAAGTAGTTAGGTGTATTTCAGAGTCTCGGTACTAACTGTCAGACCTTAGTATCCCTATCTCATCACTGTCCTATCTTCCCCATTTCTTATCTTTAATGCATTATTGCATGATGGTGCATATCACACACCAACACACAACAATGGTAAAGCAAGAGTAGTTAAAAGTATTAGATACAGCTGTATTCAAATCCAGTACCATCTGGCCCCAAAAGGAATGTATCACTGCATTAACCCCTGTTGCCACACAGTCAATTAAGTAGCAGGTCTATTCCACAGACTCTATACTAACTCCAATGCTGCCACTGGAATAGTTACATGACATTCCCTTTTGTACTAGTCATTTTTAAGGTTTCCTTTTTGCCCATCATGCAATGCTGCTCAAATAAGATAAGCACAGCCATACCTTCCATTCATTCCTCCATTACCCAAGATTGTGTTAAGCACCTCATTGCACAAACAATGGTCAAAAAATAATAAAATAATAATAATAATAATAAAAAACTGAGAGAAAAAACACAATTTGTACATAAATGAAGAGGTTGAATGTTAATGAAACAAAACCTGTGAACTGTGTGCTGCTTACTTGAATTCCCATCTTGACAGGCGTACATCTAACATTTTGTAAGTCTAACCTGACACACCTACCTAATGTAAGCATTCACAGTTGCCACATATATACACTGAGGGACTGCCTGCATGATATTTACATCTGATACATGAAGCCGAGGATTTGGGGTTCAGCAATTTTAATAAGGTCAGACCTTATCTGCATCTTCACCATGCAGACAGCCACTGAATCTACACCAGAAAGCAACCATGTAGCTAGGAAAACTGAAGAGGAGAAAATTGTTTATGTATTGAACACAGAAGATAAGTTATGACTTTGGGATATATCTGCACAGAGAAGCATTGATTTTTAGATGATATGCCTGTAGTTCATCAGCTACATATTGCATATACTGACATGTAACAATGAATAGTCTGTTTATTTATTTATTTTTTTATATTTATTTTGATTAGCACACACTTTTACACTTTTATCTGTCTGCATTATTTACACATGCACTGTTCATTTGGAGGTGGGGAAGCAAAGCTGCATTTGTGTTATTGCACAAAAAAGATTATGTTGCTATTGTTACTCTCCTTTTGTTGCATTCAGACTGCTGCCACATTTTAAGGTCAGTTCTGTACAAATCTCAGACATTTTACTTTTTGTTCTGTCTGTGTAGACTCCTTTCCATGGCTATATTCCAAAAGTTTTGGAATTCACCGGGAACACCAGCACAGAATCTACATGGTTGCTTTTTAGCTTGTTGAATAGCTATAATGTGTTGCCTTGGTTGATCAGCATGCAATTCAGCTGCTTATGCAGTAATTAACATGCCATAGTGTTTACCTTGTTTGCATGGGGGTGCTTGCCACTACATGGAACTTACTGAATTTAAAAGATTTGACGCCTGTGTGCATATTGCTCCCCAGTGCACACACAGTAGAAAACCACTATGTATGCTTTATTGAATCCCACCATACTTTTTAAAATTCCAGGGTACAAATAATGTAAAATAATTATCCAAAAACATCTGTAACATTAAAAGGAAATGCATTCCTATAACACAAAAGGAAGATAACAAAATAACTATAAGCATATGTGCAGCTTCAATAATTCATAGATTGCACTGCTCAAGCTAACAAAGTGTTGGACTCTGCTTTTCCTTGCATTCCTTAAGGTTTCTTTTCTGTTTAAAGGAGAGAAGTTGTCTTAGTAGGTTAATAATACATTAAAATAATTAAACCATTTTTCTAGTTCTGGAAATTTGTTTCAAATTGCTTCCTCCCCTTTCATAAAAATTGATATTCTGCTTAGTAGTTTTAGATAATTTGTAAGTTAAGTATCAAAGAAAACCATTGCTTTGGTCTTCTATTTTCTTGCTAGTTTATCTTTAGTGGCATCAGAAAGCTTTTATCTAATCTGTGTTTACTTCTTTGAAACTTAAAACTATAATACCTAGTATATAAAATTGATAAATGAATGCATACTGAATATATCTGCTCATATTTGTGTTCTGTGCTTCTATTTAATTTAACTAATTGCAACTCCAGACCATGTGGATTATGTCAATGTTTGAGGTTTCACATCTCCAGTATCTTGTATTTGTTATACTTATTTCAATAAAGAGTTTGAATAAGATTCATTACATTTAGTAAAGAAGCCTCATGTGTCAATCCAGTAACTTCACCAATTTCTTAAATTCCTTACCTTTTGAAATACATCCTCCCTTTGGGAATATGATAATGTGGGATCTGAGAATTTCTTAATGTTCATGTGTTTAATAGTGATGATTTTTTTAATAAAGTTTCTTTTTTTTAATATGAAAAAAGAAAAGAAGGATAATACTGAACATATCAAGGATGTCTCCTGCCATGGGAATATCATGACTGCAATTCTTGAGATCAAGGGAGTCCATACAGACATCTAGAGGAATCCTAATCTGGGTCAGCCAATGTTTCATTTGAAGTAACTTTAGAAAGTAATCATGTGATCGTTAAATGGAAGATCGGTAAGTTCTTATTTTAGGCTACAACTCAGGGACAATAAAGTAAAAGAATGTAGAAATTCATATGGATGCAGATTGACTCAACTCAGGGGAGTTGTTTACAAACTAGTATCAACAAAATGTTTCAGATACTGCATGTTATTGTGAGCCATGTCTTCTCCCACCTTTCATGATATTTTAACCCTCCTTTTTTAGTCCTATTCATTTTTGTCATGATGCCATTGTTCCGGAATCCTTAATGTAGCAATTTTCTTCACTGATTATCATTCTAATTTGAGCATAAATATACCTTTGTTATTCTAGTAGGTCGGACATCTAACTTGACAAATACTCCTTAGCCTTGTTTGTAACAGTATTTCTTAAGGTGTATTACACGCGTGGAGGAATAATGACTTCAGTAGTGATTCTCAAAGCTAATGCAGTAAATTTCAATACTTCCTCCATCAGTAACTTTTTCCATTCTTTGGCTCACATTGCTTAATATTCTTTGCACTGTACACCTGAATGTATTACACACTACTAATCCTAAATATTTAGGGTACTCCATTTTAACAAGCAGGATACAATAGTCATTCCCTTTTCCTTTCCCAAAACATAGAAATAAGGGTTGAGTATTTCCAAAATTTTTTAAAGAATATTACAACAAGTTGCAACAAATCATCAAAGTAAACCCTTTGTAACAGGCATCCATCTGCTAAAATAAGGATATATCAATTCCCTTTCCCTCTATTTTCAATAAACTAAACACATTTATTATTATAATTGGAAACTCTTCCACAGCTGAAATGAATAATCCAAACAATGAATGGCATCCATGTCATGTTTTTCTTTTAATAGTTCACATTTTTAAAATCCCATCATCAACTATGACTTCAAATATTGTTGCTCTCTAAAGGGCTTTTATGCATGAGATAAAGCTATTGCCAAGTTCTCCCTTGTTTAGCACATGCACCATCAAGGACCAACTAACTAAAACTACCAGTTTGGTTGTTTCATCCACAGTGGCCTGGGATATTTGCTTCACCCTCCAGATCTTAACTTGACCATAAAAATACAGTTTGATGTTCTCTCTTTTGCATTATTTTAAATTTTTGTCTAACACTGAAAAATACCCTAATTTTTAACCAACAAAACTGCTAACCACAGAGAGATGTCCCAACATTACCACAAGCAAACATCTATATTTTTTTACAATTAACATTTTATACCACTTTTTTGCATGGTACTTTTCCTTAATTTTCATTGGATTTGCAACAGATTATTGCAACTTTCTGATAACTTTATCTGACAACAATACTTGTCAAATCAGCCTGAGTTTCCAAAATAATCTCTGTCTTCATTTTAACTGTGATCAGTCGCTTTGTCTGGTATACTGTTCCTCCGCCTTTCTTTCACTGCATCTTCCTTTTAAAAACTCTGGTCAGCAATCTGGATCCCTTTGCAAATGATTCCTTAATGCTGATATTACTTTTGTGTTCCACGTCATCACAACATGATTTGAGGTCTCAGATAGTGCTGGTTAAGTAGTATCTTGAAGGGCAGTCAACCCTAGTAGTGTCTGCTTCAGTACTGAGCTGATATGGGGCCTAATGGAAAGTCATTTCTCAATCAGCACCAACTGCCACTCCAACTCTTCCTCAGATAGTTGATCCTCCAGAACAACAGATGGCATGACTAGATTTCTTAGGCATGAATCTTCTACCTTTTATACGAGTTTTATTATCTACCTCCCAGATCTCAGCAGAATGTTTGCAAGATAGATCATGCAAGAAGCTATTCATGCATGTTACAAAAGAGATCCATATATTATTTGCCTTTTCTGATACGTGCCTTGAATGCTTGCCATGCATTTCAAGTGGTTTCCTTTAGAAGAACTCTTGTATGCTGACAGCTGCTTTTAATTATCCAGTCCCAGGTCCTGGCCAATCTACCCCATCACCTTAAGAATGTACCCTGTGCTTTCAAAGACGTTTCTAGAAGCAGCTCTCTTTTCATGAGTGCACTTAATACAAGTATTCATATATCTGAGGAAGACAGATGCATTATTTTTGCATTTTTTGTGGTCTAACAGAAATATATGTCCCTTATCAGCCACAATTTCTAGCATAAAAGTCATTCATGCATTTGTCCCACTGGATCGATTTCTCAGGTCATCCAGTTTCAGGCAGTTTTCTTTAGCACATGTTTCATGATAACTGGATTCCTCCTTTGCCTTTTCCAAGCCTAACTTATGCCAAACCATTTGATTTGAATAATTATTTAGCTGTTTCTCTACTTCTACTAAATGTTCATGAAGTTTAACTGCTATAATGCAGTATACTTTAACTTCTTTCAATACCACTGACAGATGTTTCAACATTACTCTCTTTTTCTCTTGCTGGGATGCTGTACTGAATCTTTCCATTAGGCCTTGTCCTGACTTTAATGACCTTATTCAGTCTTGAGGTTTCTTTTATTGTAAATGATAACATTATTTCCACTATCTTTGCTGGCACTTGGAGAGACACTATTAAGAAGTTTCGATGTTGCAGGCTAGCAACGCATCCTCCGGTCCATCTATGGGTCCTCGATTACTTGAAGCCAAACACCAAAAACAGGTGAAACCATTAAACTTTTAACAAGAAAATAACTCAGGAAATGCAGCTGTATGCCACACTGAAAACTATATTAACATCAAGCAGTTAAGTGGTTTTATTCATACAAAAGTGGAACTTCCTTTATCAGAGCTCTTTAAACACATCTTGATACAAAATTTAAAACATTGTTACAAAATCACCCCCTAACCCACATAATTAGAAAACCATCTCAAAGAAATTCTTCACAGAAATAAGTCATTGTGATGGAGTGTTTGACACAAATAAAATGAACAATGAAACATACAACAACAAACTAGAGAAACATTTAAATAAACAGATGAATGCAAACTATATAAAAAATATTACACACACTAGTAAATGCAAGTCTATTTACGCTAAATCTCATATGAATATTGTTTTAAAATGCTGTTGATGGAAAGCATTTCATTTATGCTAGGGAAATTGTTAGCATTTTAAAAAGTTGCCACCAAAGTTCTATTCTCTCCAAAAGCATGGCCCAAGTACCACATCTAGAGTTTGGGTCAACCTTCTCAAGGATTAAAAATGAAAAAAAATAATGTGTGGGGTATCTTAAAATATAGACCAGAAAATTACACCATCATGTTGGATTAATGTCTTGTTAGTAAAACCAAATGAAAAAACTACTATTGTTAGAAAATAAATACTAGCTGGTAAGCGCTTTCGTAACTCTTGGTTGCTTCTTCACACCATTAAAAAAATCACATTTAAAACACAGCCTTATACACTTGAAACAAACAAACCATCCAATAAAATGCAAGAAACAATTAAACATCAATTTACAATTAACTGTAACATGGTTTACTAGACGGTACCTCCTTCTTAATGCAAAGAAAACTAAACTTCTTCTCTTCACCCCTACCTCTCGGACCTCCCCTTTACACTTCACTATCTCTTCAAACAACGCCACTGTCATCTCTCCTGACACTACTACTAAACTGTTAGGAGTAACCATTGATAATAATCTCACTTTTGATCAACATATCAACAACACCATCAAATCTGTGAACAAAAAAATAGGATCCTTATACCATATCAAACAGTTTCTAACCCCACCTACTAGAGCTAAAATTGCCCTCTCCCATCTTATATCTACTCTCTTTTATGCCTCTCCAATTTACACAAACCTCAAGAAAGCTAACCTAAACAAACTAGCTGCTTGTTATAATAACATTGCCCGCTTTGCCACTGGTAACCCTTACAGAACCCATCACTGTCTAAACTTGAAACTCCTAGGCTGGCTCGAATTTCAATACCATCTTCTCATCTCACAACTTACCATTGCTCACAAAATTCTGTACCAACCTGACAACACCCGTATACTCTCTCAACTTTTAATCCCTTACAATAATCTTAACTCCCTCTGTTCTTCTTGTAGACTCCTGACCAGATCAATAAAGTCTAACAACTATGCCGGCAACTCTTTATTCACTAATACGGTTGGTAGAAGATGGAATCTGTTACCTAGTGATATAACACTGATTTCATCATTTCCTCTCTTCAAAGAAAAACTCAAGCTTTACTTCCAAAATCACTGGCTCTGTTCTTGTAGTACTCCTGACTGACATTCTTCACCTTCTCTTTTCTAGCTCACCTCTTCTTTTTCCACTCCGCCTATTTTTGGCTTGTTTTTTAAGCTTTTTCCTAGTCTATCTCTTGCCCATGTTTGGCCTTTATGCTTTACCCCCTTCTCCTTGCTCTTCTCTCTCATCACCTTTGCCACTTCTTTTTCTCCTTACTCTCTTTTCTCTCTACTGCTTCTTCTCTTCTTCTGTTTCTCCTAGATTTCTTTATAACTACCTTAACTTACCTGTCATTCTTTCTGATAATTTGTTTCTTTAGCCTTAGCTAAAGTTTAATGCTCTATAACTGGCTATGTATTTCTCTTTGCCAACTGTAGTTTCTTTTAGCCTGTCCTTTTTTTGGGGTCTGATTGTATTTTAATTATTATTCACAAATATATATATATTTACCATAATGTATTGTTGTTATATGTTTTTTTTTTGTGGAGCTTTTCTCCCCGGGCCTCTACTGAAAATGGATATGTATCCAGCTAGACTAGCCCGGTCAACAAATGTAAAATAAATAAAATAAAATAAATAAATAAAAATAATTACTGAACATGACTTCCTAACCTACAAATCACATAAAGTTATGCAGAGTCTTGTCCTATTAGAGTGAAGACATAAAATCTAATATCCAATCAATAAACAATATTTTCAATAGGACGATTGGTTAAATGTATCCTATATGGATATGTTATGCGCAATGTGACTGACTATTATTTAGTGTGCACTTGAATATGTGATGTGCTTGTCATCATGCAAGATCTTAACTAAATCCAAATAGTAAAAAATAATAATTTTATTTCAGTCTTAACCATATTAAAATGTTCCTTATTCATAATCAACTGTTTTAAAAATATCTCTTGAAATTCGATATCCACCTTGTATATAAGTGTAATGTATAATAATACAAACAATGAGTACGTTAAATTCCTTAGACATGATGTACACATGGATGGATCACTTCTAAAAGCCCCTATCTCTCTCATAGCTGCCCTATCTTAAAACTAGCACCTTCATTTCAAAAACTTGCTTAAAAACATCTTATGAAAACTGGCCTTATATAACAACTAATTATAACTTTCAAGACTATGACAGTGAATAGAAACGAAGGATTTCATGCAAACACCAATACAAAGTCTCTTCTGTGACAGGCTGAGATACCCTCTTTTCAATTACTATTGGATAACACAGCTTGTTCTGTTCTCTGTGGACTTTAAGGCATACATGACTAAAACAAATGTTCGTCTGGACTTATCCAGATTTATAGGCTTTGCATAAAATAAGGAAGCAAATAAATCTTTTCAGGAAACTTCTTTATTGGAGTATGTCCCTAGTAGATGTCTCCTGTGCTTCTGGATATATGGGGCAGATAAAGGTTGATTGATATCTCAGTATTATTTTGGCTTTGATCAAAACCTTTGTTTTTATCTGTTACTGCTGTTTTAAGTGAAATGATACTGTTATCATCTTATAAGCATCTTCAGATCCTTCTGATATGAAGGCAGTCTAATACTTAGAATGGGAAAGCTACTAGGAACATACTTCAATAATGAAGATTATTGAAAAGATTTATTTGTATTCTTATTTTATGCAAAGCCTATATATCTGGATAAGTCCAGTACAGGTGTCCTCTGATTAACCATTATCCATTTCCCATGTAGACGAACATTTGTTTTATTCATGAACGCCTTAAAGTCCACAGAGAATAGAATGAGCTGTGTTATCCAATAGTAATTGAAAAGAGGGTGTATTAGCCTATCACAGAAGAGACGTTTTATTGGTGTTTGTGTAAAATCCTTCATTTCTATTCACTGTCATAGTTTTGAAGGTTATAATTAGTTGTTATACAAGGCCAGTTTTTGTAAGATGTTTTTGAGCAAGTTTTTAAAATGAGGGCATTAGTTTTAAGATAGGACAGATATGAGAGAGACAGGGGCTTTTACAAGTGGTCCATCCATGTGTACATCCTCTCTAAGGAATTTAAAGCACTCGTTGTTTGTGTTATTATACATTACACTTATATACAAGGTAGCTATCGAATTTTGAGATATTTTTTAAAACAGTTGATTATGAATAAGGAGTATTTTAATATAGTTAGGAGTGAATTCAAATTATTCTTTTTTACTGTGTGGATTTAGTTAAGATCTTGCATGATGATTAGAACATCACATATTCTTAAGTGCACATTAAATAATAGCCAGCCGCATTGTGCATAACATATCCATATAGGGTACATCTAACCAATCACGCTATTAAAAATATTGTTCATTGATTGGATATTAGATTTTATGCCTTCAATGTAATAGGACAAGATGCTGCATAACTTTATGTGATTTGGTAGGTTAGGAAATCGCATTCAGTAATTATGCACAGTTAATTTTAAATTGATGTTTAATTGTTTCTTGCATTTTATTGGATGGTTTGTTTGTTTCAAGTATATAAGGCTGTAATTTAAATGTGAATTTTTACTGGTCTGAAGAAGCAACCAAGAGTTGTAAAAGCACTTACCAGATAATAAAAGTTTAATGTTTTAACCTGGCCGTGTGTCAGCTCTCTAGTATTTATTTTATAACAATCAAATCTTAAAATATGTTTGTATAAAGCATTATTAACTTTGCACTTACTAACGTCAGAGAAGTGCTCATAGATACACCCTAAGCTTCCTTTCAGTTTTACAAAATGGGGCATTCATGATATTTTGAAAGATAAACAATGCTTCTTACACTACAGTTTAAATCCCCATTAGTTTTAATAAAGTTATTGTAAATAATAACAGTACAAACCATTACAACCCATCTTCAATAAAACGTGCCAGTTCATTACTTACTTCCCAATAATGAAAAGCTCTGCCTCACACTAAAGCTAAATGGCTCCTAGTACATTTGAGAACAAACTGCCTACAAGGATCATTAATTCACAAAGCTCTTTCTCCGGAGACATTGTCGCCTCACTCATAAATGTTTCACCAAAACTCCCACATAAAGTCTCTTCAATATCTTTCAATCTCAACCCACCCTACTAACTCCATAAAAAAAACTTCATTGCACTGACCATGCAGTCTCCATCCTAGCACCTAAATTATGAGATTCCATTCCTGTCTCAATCTGAGATGCCCAAAATTACTCTGACTTCAGAAAACAGTGCATGCAAAACCTCTTCACTGAATAAAGTGCAGCTGCAGTCACTCAGGTCACATTACATGAACCCTGCAGCTCTCTTATACACCCCTTAATCCCTATTTCATCCTTCCTTATCTCTTGTTGTCATCCTCTTACTTACTGCTTCTCATTCATCCTACTTCCCTCTCTTCTTATTGTATCTCTGTCAGACTTCTTTTCCTTTCTACTCCGCCACGTCCTGCATGCCTTTCTTAACTTTACTCTCTTTTCCCCATGGTA